>NC_056735.1:1188161630-1188399472 GCF_019279795.1 Protopterus annectens | reverse complement strand
TTGCATAAGTGAAGCTAAGTAACTTTTATCTGCAGTTTTTAAAGTCATTTGTTTGTGTTGCACTGAGGAATATCTAGCTGGAAGCTTTGACTCTGTTTTTCAGTAGTACATGTGGTATTTTCTGTTAAGGCTTGTTAAAAACCTGCATAGCCAGTGATAGGTGGGGGTAGTTTCCTTCATTGTTATTCACTTCCTGTCTTGTACAAGTGGTACAGTGAATTATCTTCTGTTTAAACTGTGAGCTTTGGCAGGTTAAGACCTGCATGCTATCAACTTGAACGCATAAGTGAAGCTAAGTAACTTTTATCTGCACTTTTTAAAGTAATTTGTTTGTGTTGCATTGAGGAATATCTAGCTGGAAGCTGTGACTCTGTTTTTCAGTAGTACCTGTGGTATTTTCAGTTAAGGCTTGTTAAAAACCTGCATAGCCAGTGATAGGTGGGGGTAGTTTCCTTCATTTTTATTCAGTTGCTGTCTTATACAAGTGGTACAGCGAATTATCTTCTGTTTAAACTGTGAGCTTTGGCCGGTTAAGACCTGCATGCTATCAACTTGAACTCATAAGTGAAGCTAAGTAACTTTTATCTGCACTTTTTAAAGAAATTTGTTTGTGTTGCATTGAGGAATATCTAGCTGGAATCTGTGACTCTGTTTTTCAGTAGTACATGTGGTATTTTCAGTTAAGGCTTGTTAAAAACCTGCATGCCAGTGATAGGTGGGGGTTGTTTCCTACATTGTTATTCAGTTTCTGTCTGATACAAGTGGTACAGTGAATTATCTTCTGTTTAAACTGTGAGCTTTGGCCGGTTAAGACCAGCATGCTATCAACTTGAACGCATAAGTGAAGCTAAGTAACTTTTATCTGCACTTTTTAAAGTAATATGTTTGTGTTGCATTGAGGAATATCTAGCTTGAAGCTGTGACTCTGTTTTTCAGTAGTACATGTGGTATTTTCAGTTAAGGCTTGTTAAAAACCTGCATAGCCAGTGGTAGGTTGGCGTAGTTTCCTTCATTGTTATTCAGTTTCTGTCTTATACAAGTGGTACAGTGAATTATCTTCTGTTTAAACTGTGAGCTTTGGCCAGTTAAGACCTGCATGTTATCAACTTGAACGCATAAGTGAAGCTAAGTAACTTTTATCTGCAGTTTTTAAAGTAATTTGTTTCTGTTGCATTGAGGAATATCTAGCTGGAAGCTGTGACTCTGTTTTTCAGTAGTACATGTGATATTTTCAGTTAAGGCTTGTTTAAAAACCTGCATAGCCAGTGATAGGTGGGGGTAATTTCCTTCATTGTTATTCAGTTTCTGTCTTGTACAAGTGGTACAGTGAATTATCTTCTGTTTAAACTGTGAGCTTTGGCAGGTTAAGACCTGCATGCTATCAACTTGAACGCATAAGTGAAGCTAAGTAACTTTTATCTGCACTTTTTAAAGTAATTTGTTTGTGTTGCATTGAGGAATATCTAGCTGGAAGCCGTGACTCTGTTTTTCAGTAGTACATGTGATATTTTCAGTTAAGGCTTGTTAAAAACCTGCATAGCCAGTGATAGGTGGGGGTAGTTTCCTTCATTTGTATTCAGTTTCTATCTCATACAAGTGGTACAGTGAATTATCTTCTGTTTAAACTGTGAGCTTTGGCCGGTTAAGACCTGCATGCTATCTACTTGAACGCATAAGTGAAGCTAAGTAACTTTTATCTGCACTTTTTAAAGTAATTTGTTTGTGTTGCTTTGAGGAATATCTAGCTGGAAGCTGTGACTCTGTTTTTCAGTAGTACATGTGGTATTTTCAGTTAAGGCTTGTTAAAAACCTGCATAGCCAGTGGTAGGTGGGGGTAGTTTCCTTCATTGTTATTCAGTTTCTGTCTTATACAAGTGGTACAGTGAATTATCTTCTGTTTAAACTGTGAGCTTTGGCCGGTTAAGACCTGCATGTTATCAGCTTGAACTAATAAGTGAAGCTAAGTAGCTTTTATCTGCACTTTTTAAAGTAATTTATGTTGCATTGAGGAATATCTAGCTGGAAGCTGTGACTCTGTTTTTCAGTAATACATGTGATATTTTCAGTTAAGGCTTGTTTAAAAACCTGCATAGCCAGTGATAGGTGGGGGTAGTTTCCTTCATTGTTATTCAGTTTCTGTCTTATACAAGTGGTACAGTGAATTATCTTCTGTTTAAACTGTGAGCTTTGGCCGGTTAAGACCTGCATGTTATCAGCTTGAACTCATAAGTGAAGCTAAGTAGCTTTTATCTGCACTTTTTAAAGTAATTTGTTTGTGTTACATTGAGGAATATCTAGCTGGAAGCTGTGACTCTGTTTTTCAGTAGTACATGTGATATTTTCAGTTAAGGCTTGTTTAAAAACCTGCATAGCCAGTGATAGGTGGGGGTAGTTTCCTTCATTGTTATTCAGGTTCTGTCTTATAAAAGTGGTACAGTGAATTATCTTCTGTTTAAACTGTGAGCTTTGGCCGGTTAAGACCTGCATGCTATCAACATGAACGCATAAGTGAAGCTAAGTAACTTTTATCTGCACTTTTTAAAGTAATTTGTTTGTGTTGCATTGCGGAATATCCAGCTGGAAGCTGTGACTCTGTTTTTCATTAGTGCATGTGGTATTTTCAGTTAAGGCTTGTTAAAAACCTGCATAGCCAGTGATAGGTGGGGGTAGTTTCCTTCATTTTTATTCAGTTTCTGTCTTATACAAGTGGTACAGTGAATTATCTTCTGTTTAAACTGTGAGCTTTGGCCGGTTAAGACCTACATGCTATCAACTTGAACGCATAAGTGAAGCTAAGTAACTTTTATCTGCACTTTTTAAAGTAATTTGTGTTGCATTGAGGAATATCTACCTGGAAGCTGTGACTCTGTTTTTCAGTAGTTCATGTGGTATTTTCAGTTAAGGCTTGTTAAAAACCTGCATAGCCAGTGGTAGGTTGGGGTAGTTTCCTTCATTGTTATTCAGTTTCTGTCTTATACAAGTGGTACAGTGAATTATCTTCTGTTTAAACTGTGAGCTTTGGCCAGTTAAGACCTGCATGTTATCAACTTGAACGCATAAGTGAAGCTAAGTAACTTTTATCTGCAGTTTTTAAAGTAATTTGTTTCTGTTGCATTGAGGAATATCTAGCTGGAAGCTGTGACTCTGTTTTTCAGTAGTACATGTGATATTTTCAGTTAAGGCTTGTTTAAAAACCTGCATAGCCAGTGATAGGTGGGGGTAATTTCCTTCATTGTTATTCAGTTTCTGTCTTGTACAAGTGGTACAGTGAATTATCTTCTGTTTAAACTGTGAGCTTTGGCAGGTTAAGACCTGCATGCTATCAACTTGAACGCATAAGTGAAGCTAAGTAACTTTTATCTGCACTTTTTAAAGTAATTTGTTTGTGTTGCATTGAGGAATATCTAGCTGGAAGCCGTGACTCTGTTTTTCAGTAGTACATGTGATATTTTCAGTTAAGGCTTGTTAAAAACCTGCATAGCCAGTGATAGGTGGGGGTAGTTTCCTTCATTTGTATTCAGTTTCTATCTCATACAAGTGGTACAGTGAATTATCTTCTGTTTAAACTGTGAGCTTTGGCCGGTTAAGACCTGCATGCTATCAACTTGAACGCATTAGTGAAACTAAGTAACTTTTATCTGCACTTTTTAAAGTAATTTTTTGTGTTGCATTGAGGAATATCTAGCTGGAAGCTGTGACTCTGTTTTTCAGTAGTACATGTGGTATTTTCAGTTAAGGCTTGTTAAAAACCTGCATAGCCAGTGATAGGTGGGGTAGTTTCCTTCTTTGTTATTCAGTTACTGTCTTATACAAGTGGTACAGTGAATTATCTTCTGTTTAAACTGTGAGCTTTGGCCAGTTAAGACCTGCATGCTATCAACTTGAACACATAATTGAAGCTAAGTAACTTTTATCTGCACTTTTAAAAGTAATTTGTTTGTGTTGCATTGAGGAATATCTAGCTGGAAGCTGTGACTCTGTTTTTCAGTAGTATTTGTTTTATTTTCAGTTAAGGCTTGTTAAAAACCTGCATAGCCAGTGATAGGTGGGGGTGGTTTCCTTCATTGTTATTCAGTTTCTGTCTTATACAAGTGGTACAGTGAATTATCTTCTGTTTAAACTGTGAGCTTTGGCCGGTTAAGACCTGCATGCTATCAACTTGAATGCATAAGTGAAGCTAAGTAACTTTTATCTGCACTTTTTAAAGTAATTTGTTTGTGTTGCATTGAGAAATATCTAACTGGACGCTGTGACTCTGTTTTTCTGTAGTACATGTGGTATTTTCAGTTAAGGCTTGTTAAAAACCTGCATAGCCAGTGATAGGTGGGGGTAGTTTCCTTCATTGTTATTCAGTTTCTGTCTTCACATATGGTCCAGTGAATTATCTTTTGTTTAAACTGTGAGCTTTGGCTGGTTAAGACCTGCATGCTATCAACGTGAACACATAAGTGAAGCTAAGTAACTTTTATCTGCACTTTTTAAAGTAATTTGTTTGTGTTGCATTGAGGAATATCTAGCTGGAAGCTGTGACTCCTTTTTTCAGTAGTACATGTGGTATTTTCAGTTAAGGCTTGTTAAAAACCTGTATATCCATTGATAGGTGGGGTAGTTTCCTTCATTGTTATTCAGTTTCTGTCTTATACAAGTGGTACAGTGAATTATCTTCTGTTTAAACTGTGAGCTTTGGCCAGTTAAGACCTGCATGCTATCAACTTGAACTCATAAGTGAAGCTAAGTAACTTTTATCTGCAGTTTTTAAAGTAATTTGTTTGTGTTGCACTGAGGAATATCTAGCTGGAAGCTGTGACTCTGTTTTTCAGTAGTACATGTGGTATTTTCCGTTAAGGCTTGTTAAAAACCTGCATAGCCAGTGATAGGTGGGGGTAGTTTCCTTCATTGTTATTCAGTTCCTGTCTTGTACAAGTGGTACAGTGAATTATCTTCTGTTTAAACTGTGAGCTTTGGCAGGTTAAGACCTGCATGCTATCAACTTGAACGCATAAGTGAAGCTAAGTAACTTTTATCTGCACTTTTTAAAGTAATTTGTTTGTGTTGCATTGAGGAATATCTAGCTGGAAGCTGTGACTCTGTTTTTCAGTAGTACTTGTGGTATTTTCAGTTAAGGCTTGTTAAAAACCTGCATAGCCAGTGATAGGTGGGGTAGTTTCCTTCATTTTTATTCAGTTGCTGTCTTATACAAGTGGTACAGCGAATTATCTTCTGTTTAAACTGTGAGCTTTGGCCGGTTAAGACCTGCATGTTATCAGCTTGAACTCATAAGTGAAGCTAAGTAGCTTTTATCTGCACTTTTTAAAGTAATTTGTTTGTGTTACATTGAGGAATATCTAGCTGGAAGCTGTGACTCTGTTTTTCAGTAGTACATGTGATATTTTCAGTTAAGGCTTGTTTAAAAACCTGCATAGCCAGTGATAGGTGGGGGTAGTTTCCTTCATTGTTATTCAGGTTCTGTCTTATAAAAGTGGTACAGTGAATTATCTTCTGTTTAAACTGTGAGCTTTGGCCGGTTAAGACCTGCATGCTATCAACTTGAACGCATAAGTGAAGCTAAGTAACTTTTATCTGCACTTTTTAAAGTAATTTGTTTGTGTTGCATTGAGGAATATCTAGCTGGAAGCTGTGACTCTGTTTTTCAGTAGTATATGTGGTATTTTCAGTTAAGGCTTGTTAAAAACCTGCATGCCAGTGATAGGTGGGGGTTGTTTCCTACATTGTTATTCAGTTTCTGTCTGATACAAGTGGTACAGTGAATTATCTTCTGTTTAAACTGTGAGCTTTGGCCGGTTAAGACCAGCATGCTATCAACTTGAACGCATAAGTGAAGCTAAGTAACTTTTATCTGCACTTTTTAAAGTAATATGTTTGTGTTGCATTGAGGAATATCTAGCTTGAAGCTGTCACTCTGTTTTTCAGCAGTACATGTGTTATTTTCAGTTAAGGCTTGTTAAAAACCTGCATAGCCAGTGATAGGTGGGGGTAGTTTCCTTCATTGTTATTCAGTTTCTGTCTTATACAAGTGGTATAGTGAATTATCTTCTGTTTAAACTGTGAGCTTTGGCCGGTTAAGACCTGCATGCTATCAACTTGAACGCATAAGTGAAGCTAAGTAACTTTTATCTGCACTTTTTAAAGTAATATGTTTGTGTTGCATTGAGGAATATCTAGCTGGAAGCTGTGACTCTGTTTTTCAGTAGTACATGTGGTATTTTCAGTTAAGGCTTGTTAAAAACCTGCATAGCCAGTGGTAGGTGGGGGTAGTTTCCTTCATTGTTATTCAGTTTCTGTCTTATACAAGTGGTACAGTGAATTATCTTCTGTTTAAACTGTGAGCTTTGGCCGGTTAAGACCTGCATGTTATCAGCTTGAACTCATAAGTGAAGCTAAGTAGCTTTTATCTGCACTTTTTAAAGTAATTTGTGTTGCATTGAGGAATATCTAGCTGGAAGCTGTGACTCTGTTTTTCAGTAGTACATGTGATATTTTCAGTTAAGGCTTGTTTAAAAACCTGCATAGCCAGTGATAGGTGGGGGTAGTTTCCTTCATTGTTATTCAGTTTCTGTCTTATACAAGTGGTACAGTGAATTATCTTCTGTTTAAACTGTGAGCTTTGGCCGGTTAAGACCTGCATGCTATCAGCTTGAACTCATAAGTGAAGCTAAGTAGCTTTTATCTGCACTTTTTAAAGTAATTTGTTTGTGTTGCATTGAGGAATATCTACCTGGAAGCTGTGGCTCTGTTTTTCAGTAGTTCATGTGGTATTTTCAGTTAAGGCTTGTTAAAAACCTGCATAGCCAGTGGTAGGTTGGGGTAGTTTCCTTCATTGTTATTCCGTTTCTGTTTTATACAAGTGGTACAGTGAATTATCTTCTATTTAAACTGTGAGCTTTGGCCAGTTAAGGCTTGCATGTTATCAACTTGAACGCATAAGTGAAGCTAAGTAACTTTTATCTGCAGTTTTTAAAGTAATTTGTTTGTGTTGCATTGAGGAATATCTAGCTGGAAGCTGTGACTCTGTTTTTCAGTAGTACATGTGGTATTTTCAGTTAAGGCTTGTTAAAAACCTGCACAGCCATCGATAGGTGGGGGTAGTTTCCTTCATTGTTATTCAGTTTCTGTCTCATACAAGTGGTACAGTGAATTATCTTCTCTTTAAACTGTCAGCTTTGGCCGGTTAAGACCTGCATGCTATCAACTTGAAAGCATAAGTGAAGCTAAGTAACTTTTATCTGCACTTTTTAAAGTAATTTGCTTGTGTTGCATTGAGGAATATCTAGCTGGAAGCTATGACTCTGTTTTTCAGCAGTACATGTGGTATTTTCAGTTAAGGCTTGTTAAAAACCTGCATAGCCAGTGATAGGTGGGGGTAGTTTCCTTCATTGTTATTCAGTTTTTGTCTTATACAAGTGGTACAGTGAATTATCTTCTCTTTAAACTGTGAGCTTTGGCCGGTTAAGACCTGCATGCTATCAACTTGAACGCATAAGTGAAGCTAAGTAACTTTTATCTGCACTTTTTAAAGTAATTTGTGTTGCATTGAGGAATATCTAGCTGGAAGCTGTGACTCTGTTTTTCAGTAGGTTCCCGCCCACCCTCCTTGTTTTTGTATTGGTGTTAATCTTGGTGGCTTTGAAACTGCCCGCCCTTCTTGTAAATTTGCACTTGGATACTCCTCCTGGGCCCATCTCATTTGCTCACTCAAAAAAAAAAAAATGTATCTGCTTTTACTGTATTTGTATTTCTTCCTACTTTACTTTGCCTTTGTGTCATCTTAAAAGTACTCAATTGTATTTATTACTGCTTGGTGTAACTCACTCTAAGCCTTTTAGTTTAATCACTTGGGCTTCAGACCACTTGTTTTACATTAAGAAGGTTTGTGCTCTGCACTGTAGTGGCAGGACAGGTAGCTTACATCCTTCTAATTTGGGAACTGCTGATTGAGGGCTCAGTGTTTTTTATTCTAAAAGTGTATTAATTCTGGTTTAAGCACTTGTGGTTCAGGCCAGTTATTTTACATTAAGATGGTTCGTGGTCTGCACTCTTGTGGGAGGAGAGGCTGGACTCTGCCCTTCTGAGCTGGGAATTTCTGGTTAAAGGCTTATAGTGCCTGCATATTTGAACTGCTTCTTACTAAATTGGTACACCTTGTTTGCTGTAGCATAGACTAGATCCAGGCCTGCTGAATCTAGCTTTGTATTACTTGAGCACTAATCCAGGCATTCTTTAAAGTATTCAATTTTATTTATTACTGCTTGGTAGTAACTTGATTAAAGTGTAGCTATCATTCTAAGTCTTTTGGATTAAGCACTTGGGCTCAGACCAGTTGTTTTACATTAGGAAGGTTTGTGGCCTGCACTGTGGTTGTAGGACAGGTAGCTTACATCCTTCTAAGTTGGGAACTGCTGATTGAGGACTCAGTGTCTGTTATTCTAAAAGTGCATTAGTTCTGCTTTAAGCACTTGGGCTTCAGGACAGTTATTTTACATTAAGAAGGTTCGTGGTCTGCACTCTTGTGGGAGGAGAGGCTGGACTCTGCCCTTCTGAGCTGGGAATTTCTGGTTAAAGGCTTATAGTGCCTGCATATTTGAACTGTTTCTTACTGAAATTGGTACACCTTGTTTGCTGTAGCATAGACTAGATCCAGGCCTGCTGAATCTAGCTTTGTTTGTATGCTTGTTTGCTTGTTATTTCCCTGAAATGCTAATTCCACCTATAACGTGGCTTTTCAGCACTTCTGTGGATCCCTTGTGACATCTGCATTGCTTACTGTACTTATTTCCTTGTTTCACTTAAAAGAAAGTTACTGTTTGTCATTTTTGCATTTAAGTTACCTGTAACACATTGCATTTAAGTTACCTGGCACTTGCTCACTAAAGCAATTATATAAGTCAGCACTAAAAAAATAAAAGCACTACACCCTCACAAACTACCCTTGAGTACCTTGTTCCCCATTGGCCCTTTTTTTCAATTATACAGGAATTCCCAATACTATTCTAGCATGTCCAAAGGTCAGTTGTCAATCTCCTCTCTGGTCCAGCTGGTGAATCTGGGAATCTTGAGGCAATATTACAACTGACTCATGTACACAGACAACTCTCTCCTCCTCCCAACAAATTCCAACACATGTGAGAGCTGCAACCATATAGCCAAACTGGAGGCTAAGCTCTCTCAACTCAGTACTGGCAAAACCTGTCAGGAGGAGAAGGAAACCACACTCACTACAATTCCAGTCTCACATAGACCTACCACGACAGCAAACCAAACACATAAACACACAAAAACATACTCGGAGGCTCTAAATAAAAATCTACCTAAGCAGCAGAGACCTCCAAAGCAGACACCCAAGAAACCGCTACCCCAAAACAAAACACGTGCAACACATAGCGCACAAAGCCAGTGTGCTGAACAGTCATAGCCCTTAAGGCTAAACAACACACCTGATACACTTGTAATAGGTGACTCTATCGTCAGGCACACTGACGTCCCGCTCACCAGGCTGAACAAGGAGAAGGTCACGGTGAGCTGCCTGTCAGGCGCTAGGATCCGCCACATAACACAAGCACTCAGGTCACTCCAAGGCAAGTACAAATATGACTCAGTCATTGTCCATGCTGGTGTGAATGACCTGAGACCCAGGAACCCCACTCGGCCTTCCTGAGAACACTGGAAAATATGAAGGTCTCTCCAAACACCATTATATTGGGCGACTTCAACTACCCAAACATAGACTGGGAGCATTACTCTAGCTCCAACACCCTAGCTCAAAGGTTCCTAGAATTTATAAACTCAAATGCTATGGAGCAACTTGTTACCACTCCCACAAGAGGGGAAAACATACTGGACTTGATCATCACCAACACGGGGACTCTATGCTCCAGACCAGAAGTGTATCCATCACTGGTAAGATCAGACCATAAACTAATCTCACTGGATATTCACATCCTGACCCCACCCCCTGCCCAGAAAACCACAGTGAAAAACTTCTCTAAAGCAAATTTCACACTCTTCAAAACCGAGGTGGAATCCTTTAAAGCCCCCGGGAATGTGTAAAATACGGCCCAGACCGCAGAATCCTTTATAAACGCATTCTATGAACACCTTCAGGAATGCATGGATCATGCAATCCCAAATAAAACCAAGACCCAATTCTCCAAAGGCAGACGTCCTGTCTGGTGGACCCCAGCCATAAACAAACTATACAATAGAAAAAGGAAGCTACTACATGATAGAGCAAAATCCCAAAAAGGGAAGGCATCTCTGATCAGTGTTAGCAAAAAACTACAGTCACTCATAAAATCGTTTAAGGCCAGCTTCGAGAGAAAAAATTGCACAGGACACTAAGGATAATCACAAGGCTTTCTTTAGTTATGTTAGGAATCTGGGTGGGAATTTCCAGATATGTTCAGAATTAGTCCAAAATGACAAAAATACACTGAACCCACAGACATTGCCAACATCCTAGCTGACAGGTTCAGCGCAAACTTCTCCCCCCCTCCCCACCAAAAGGGCAAATATCTATCCCAGCAAAGTGCTGCCCCCCTGACATCTCAGATGCTCAGCTAAGAGCCGCCCTCCCCAAAGCAAAAAACACAGCATCAATGGGACCAGACGGTGTCCCGGGCTGTGTCCTACATGAACTCCAAGAAGAGCTAAACCCAAACATAAAACTACTGTTCAATCTCAGCCTTACCACAGGATATGTACCCAAAGAGTGGCGTACAGCAACAGTGGTCCCTCTCCACAAAGGTGGTGCCTCAACGGATCCTGGAAACTATCGCCCCATAAGCCTGACTAGCTTGGTCTGCAAAGCTATGGAAAGGATCATCATGGACCTCATAAAAAAAGATGTTGGGGACCTACAGACACTGGATCCTACCCAGTTTGGCTTTGTTAAGGGCAGATCCTGCCTCTTAAACCTGGTCAATTTCTTTGAAACAGTCACCAAGGCCATTGACGAGGGGAAGGTGGTCCACACAGCCTACCTGGACCTCGCAAAAGCCTTCGATACAATACCCCACTCGGGCCTTATAGATAAGCTCACCAGCTTAAATATAAACTCCTATGTCACTAGATGGGTTGTAAACTGGCTCAAGGACAGAACCCACATGGTTAGAATTGCTGGAGCCATGTCAGACTCCAAACCAGTTACAAGTGGCGTCCCATAAGGCTCAGTCCTGGGACCTCTCTTGTTCGGTATATATTTCTCAGAGGTACAGGCCAACACGGAAGGACTGTGGCTGACCAAGTTCGCAGATGACTGCAAACTGGGTGCCATAATTGACTCTCCAGCCGACACAAGCATCCTCCAAAAGGGCCTCATAGGAACAGACAACTGGTGCCAGAGCCATGGCCTCAAGCTAAACGCCAAAAAGTGTATAGTCATCCCCTTTGGCAAAAACAGTGCCCACAAATTACCACATAGGTGGTAATCCATTAAGTATGGAAGAAGTAATTAGGGACCTGGGGACCCAAGTTGATAGCAATCTCTCATTTGACAACCACGTGACCAATGTGGTTAGAAAAACATTTTATATAGCCCACCTAATCATGAAGGGATTCACATCTAGATCAGGGGAGGTCATCGTGCCTCTTTACTCATCCCTCATCAGGCCCATAATTGAGTACAATGCCCCTTTTGGGATGTACCTTACCAGACACCTGCAGCAACTGGAAAGACCCCAAAAGTACCTCACCAAGAGGCTCAAAGGGCTCAAACAGATGCCATATGCTGCCCGGTTAAAGAAACTCCAGCTCTACTCAGTGGCATACCGCCTGCTCAGAGGCGATCTGTGCCTGATGTATAAAGCCGTGTCCAACCCGGAATTAATGGACATGCTGCACCTCAGAAAATCCAAATCCCATCGAGCTACATGCTCGAGAGACTTGAACCTCAGCATTGAAATAAATAGGACATGCTGGAGGGACAGATTCATAACCCAGAGGCTCCCTTCACTCTGGAATAAAATCCCAGTCCAGGTTAGGCAGAGTCCCTCATTGACTCTCTTCAAGAGGAATCTTGATGAGTGGATGGGGGATCGTAGGTTTACCCCGGGTATCACTTCTGTGTCACTGTTAGACAGAGGCACAACATACTAACCTCGAAAAAGGGCATAGCAAAATTAATTTAAAATGGGTGGTGAAAGCCAAATACACTCTGGCTAGGCTTATAAATGCCCTAGGGCAGATAGCCTAGTATGAACCTATGAACCTATGATCCTTTTACTTCAAAAATCAAAGGGTTGGAAAACTTGTACTATTCAGAAAGCCTCATGAACCATCATAATCTTTATAATCTGTTTCATATAGATTACGTAATGGTGACTTTTGTCTAGTCTTCAATGCAGTGTCTGGCTCAGTTACGTTGGAAATTCAAGGTCTAGAAAGCATCTCTGGGGGAACTAAGGCCAGACTGGGGACTCTAATACTAACAATAAATATCAATATTAAAAAAAAAAAAAAAAAACAAGAGGGATACATTACAAAGCACCATTCAATATTATAGAATAAACTCCCTTTATAGTCACAATTTAGTCATTAACTTCCTTCAAAAATAATCTTGATATACATATATAAGGTAAAAAAAAATCTCAACATGGGTTATAACAATCAAGTTTCTTGAAGGTGGTAGGCTGTAAACTTGAGAAATAAACCTGTAAACTTAACAGATTTTTGAAACCTGTCTTCATCTAGCTGTGCAGCTTTAAATACATGCATACACACATACATACACAGACATATTTCAAGCATGGGCATCAAAGCCCTTCTAGCCTGCCAATATGCCAAAACACTCGTTCCTATAAAAATTGTCCAGGCTGTTCTTAAAAATATCTAAACTAGGGCTTGCTTTAATGTAACATGGTAGTCTGTTCCATGAATTAGCTGCTCCCTCAGAGAACCAATTAGTACACTTCTCAGTTTCTATAGAATCTTCTACATAGGTTGTCTGATGATCCTGTACTACTTTTTGACAATCCCAAACATTCCCAGAGGTAGTTGTCTTTAAATGCCCTACATACCTGAATTGGACCTCCTCTTAGATATCTATAAAAGACACTGTACAAGTTCAGACACTTTAGTCTTTCATAATAACCTAAATTTTCACATTCATGGATGCCCTTGGTATATTTCTGTTGTACGCTTTCCAGTTTACTCATGCATGTTTTCTTACAAGGCTTCCATATTGTTATTCCATATTCAAGTGTGGGTCTAATGTAACTAACAAACAATGACTTCATCTAGACTTTACAAATCTTTGTATGCAACCTATCGTTCTACAATTATCATTAACCAGTTGGTTGATATGATTAGAAAAACTCAAAGCTGGATCTACCCATATACCCAGGTCCTTAAATGAATCTGCAGTTTCAATCACTGTGTGCTGTATTAAATATTCACCTTTCAGTTTATGTGTCCCAAATCCAATATGTTTAGTTTTTGATGTGTTTATCAGCATATTATTTTACTGTGTCCAAATGATCAATTTAGTCATTTAGGTAATGTGGTGCATTAACAAAGAGTAAAGCACTTACCTAGCTCTGTAGCTCAGAGTGACAGACCTCTGGCTGTGACCCAGTGACTGGGGTTTGATTAGCATCTCCAGTTTTGGAGGAGTTAGAAAGGGAGGAGGAGGAGGACTGAAGGAATGCTTCTTGCAAAAGTGAGGAGATGTCCTCTGCAGTCAGCCCATTATACAACCCCTGCTTGTTATTTTTTCAAGGAAAGTGTTGCACCTTCTGGCACTGTTGACAGTAAGCCTACTAAGGCATAGTAATAGCTAGTGGCTTTCATCCAGTTCAAGAGAGATGAGTCAATGCCTAAAAGATGATTCTACAGACAAGGATAGGTGTTATAAGTCTATGAAATGTCAGAGTGAGTTGACTTCTCCTAATATTAGTATATTAATACCAATGTGTAAAGGCATAGTCTTAGCACTGAGTGGCACATGGTGAGAAAGCAATACATATCAGTGGACTTCTTGGTGAGACCAGTGCAAGAAATACAACTGTCTCTTAGTCAGCACCATCTGAGCTGTAGCATCAGGAGAACTAATGCTGAGGAATCAGCAGCCTGTTTTGCACTGGTCAGTGAAGTGCACTAAAGAATTATAACAGCTGCCAGAAATGCATCAAGTTCTGCTCCAAGACAACTTGAAGATAGCAGGAATGATTGGTACCATGAAATTCACAGGGCCAGGTACTTAAGCCATAATGGTGTTACAGAATTTAATTTTTACCAACTTTGTTTCTTCTCATCTCTAGAAAACAATGGAAAGAAGTGGACTGGCTTCAGTTTTTCAGGTGACCATGCTCTGTGATACCCAAAACTTAATGATGAGAAAAGCTAGAGGACATAGTCTTTCCAACATTTTTTTCCTTCTCTTAAACTTCTATTTCTCTAGAAATGTATTTAATACTTCCCCGAGACTTGTATTAACTGTCCTCTCTACTACTGCTCATTTTATGGGATCACTCCTCTAGTATTATATAAATACTGGATGAATCAATGGAGAATTCAAGAGGAAAGCTTTCTGCCAAAAGCTTTTCTGCATAGTTTTTCCGAACTGTGTCCTGTAGTGGTTCATGGAGTAGTAGCAGAAATAAGAGGCATCTGAAGAAAGAGAGAAGAGTTACATTGAGACCATATTGGCTTGCACTCAACCCTTCAAAATGTATGCTGTAAAATATGACTTTCAAAAATGCAGGCAGCTGTGATCTATGACTTGAGTAGCAGAACTAATCTTCAATCAAAAATGCATTTAACTATTTACCTCCAGAGTATCTGCTGGATGGTATCCATGTCTGTTAATAGCAAGAAAATCATTAATAATACTGAATAAATGGAGTGGAACAGTATATCTGTGAGAGACAGAGTGAGCTGAATTCTTGGAAAACAGCTTCTAAACTTAAAAAGACTAAAAACTAGTGACTCTTATTCTCTGATTGCAAGACTATTATTTTCTGAAACAATAGATCTGCCTTTTAAGTAAAAGATTTGTACTGGACTTTAAGCCTCAAAACATATGGAAGTATAGATTCATATTTTAAGCTAAAACATTTTTTCATGATGAGGAATATGAAGAGTTAGCTTTACTGTCTTACTATATTTACAGTGAAGCACTCAATATGTTTCATTTAACTAAACCTATAAGTCTGTTTCTAAATGTTAAATAAATACTTCCTGTAAGAGAATGTCATTATATTGTAAGCAATATAATTGGTAACTTTAAAACTATATAAGTTAAGAATTTTATTTGTTCAACATTGCTTAGTGTATGTATGTATGTATTGATGGGTTAACTGAATGTCAGATGCATGTAATATACTATTAAGATGTGTTAACGTGCTGGTGATTTTCTTTGTTCCTGTGTAACACATGCTGTTGTCAGGTGATTTATGAAGCAACTGGCACACTGACAAAGCTTGAGAACAAAAGAATGTTTCTTCAGAATTATGCTTTTTCTTTCCCCCTTGAGCTGCCCTGAAGAAATTCTAGGTCAAAGTTCATCACTGATGAGAACTTTCTATTTTTTTTTTCTCTAGTGTGTATGTAAGAAATCTACTCAGAATAACACATCTTTTCTTTTCTTAGAAGTGAATAATTGGTAAGACAAAAGCTATAGTAATATTTAACAGTTGGATGTTGTAACATATAATTTGCTTACATTTTACATGTTGATAGTTTATGCTGTGGTGTTATTAACTTTAACTATACATATTAAATGTACATATTAATTGAAAGCAGTAAAGTTAGATGTTTGTTACTGATTAGAACAGCTTAAAAGAACTAAGAAGAATTAGAAACTTACAAAGGAAATTAGCAGATGCTGTGTGTGGTGAGTTGCCATTTTCACATGCTGTAGCCAGATTCTGATGTCAACATGTAGATTTTAGGTCAGAACCACAGTTCACAATGGCTAAACACATGTATTCAAATTAACTAAGCAGGAATTATTTTAAATATAGTCAAGGTTGCTTGTAATATTAGAATTAATAATAGTAAGCATCTTATGGATAATATGCATATACAAAAGGAATGCAATATCTACTTTGTACAATTAATAAAAGAGCAGTATCAGTAAATTAAGAAATATGTACACATGCTATAATATCTGTCAAAGGAAAAAACAACTTCAAAAAGATCAATACATGGCTGGTTCAGGTTAAGGCACTTTAATCTTGCAGCAAGGAGACAAAAACGTGCTAATACAGAGTTTGTCTAACTAGAATCAGGAAGTGAAGCCATTATTTTACATTTCTTACAAGACATTGCCTACCAAGCTGACATAAATCATAAGTTCTTACAATATTATTTCATAGCAGCTGTTTGTTCATGATTTTCTGCTGACACTGAAAAAACTTCCTAAGAAAAACAACGTGGCCTTGATGACCACCGGTCAGATACAACTTCTCACTATGCAATGTTACCATTCAAGGTACTATGGCTAATTTGAGCACAAAGCAAGTACAGATTATAGTTCATTTCTTTAAGTATTTTTTGTTCAACTGCATCTATCTTTTCTGCAGCTGTGCATGTTCTCATAACACGAACAGAGCTGATTGTTCAAGTTCAATAACATTATAGAAAACAATATTGTTCTATTCATTATTTTCCTGACCTAGCAGATAATCACCTGCTTCTCAGTATATTTCCAAAAGGCATAAACATGAATTTTGCTGTGCTGGCAAATATTAGGTCAGAGAGCATCTTGCAGTTTCAGAAAGCATATTGCAGTTTGAAAAGCATCTTGTAGTTTCATACAAAACTAAGCTGTACATAAAATAGAATGAAATGCGTTAACCCTTTAAGCTTCTAATAAGCACTAAACACATACATTAATACATATTTTTTCTGACATTTTCCACCTGTTAATACTTTTTATTCTATTTTCAAAAGCATAAACAGTTTGCTTCTTCTCCTAACCTCTTCTGTTCAAGATTTGCAGTTAAGAGAGTCATTCAGTTTAAACTTATGAAAGTGTTTCACTTTTCAACAATTCTTCAATTTCAGTACTTTGATACAAAGTCTCTGAAACTGACATGTCTATAAAATCTTTGAGTAATCTTTTCATACAGGGAATACCACAACAAACACACGCTGCTAATAGGAGTAATCCCACACAAAAGGCAATCAGGATGTTTATTAGGATGGTACCCCACCCCCCAAACAAATTCTGGAAAAAATCCGTCAGTGGGTTTGGGCCTGGTTTGGTCATGGCCGACACTTGCTGAATCACCTCAAGATGGTCGGTTATCTCATGCTGGTTGTCAGGAATATACAAACAGCAGTCCTTTTTTATTAAAGCGCACGTACCACCTTTCGCCGCTAGGGTGAAGTTGAGAGCCATGCGGTTTTGAAACGCCACAGTTCTCATAGCGTTCGGTTCATCAGTTACTAATTCGAGAGCAGAAAAAGTTGCATTACTCATTACTTCAAGAAGTTTGGACAGTTTTCTCAGCTCCCAAATCGATTTTACTGTGCCATATGCAGGAGCTATGCCTGCCCATGATATAATAGTGTCACTCAAGTCTATCTGTGTTAGTTTATCTTTGTCTTTCACGGAATTATGGTTTCTCCAGCCTGCTTCGATTCATCCCACTGGATTCTCAGGTCTCTTGATTGGATTTCCAGGTTTCTTGGTGACCTCTCTGACATTTTGAATTCTTCCTTGAGGCAAAACTGCAGTGTGTCGTATGGCCGGGACCAGGTAAACCAAAAAACAACTGCCGGACCAATTCTCAGGTAACCATTTGTATGCCTTTTTCCCACATACAAAATAACAATTCTCTACTTTAGTATTAATATATACTTGCCCTGCATGAAACATTTTCTTATCAATGATAGATAGTTGTTTAAAAAGAACAGGATTATGTTGTACTTCATCAACCGTTTTGTGCATTGATTCAAAAATATGAGTCATAGTTTGTATCACAAATATAACCGGCATTATTAGCTTTGCTATAATACTTGTAAGGAACAGTCACATTACAGTTGCTCCAACCCACCTGAACAGTATAATTTTTGTAAAAACACACAATTCCCTTTTGTGTAACAGGCAGGTACAATGCTATTTTGTCTTGTGATTTTACAGTCGTAGTATCAAAAATCAAAATTTCCCAGGTCTCATTGAACCCTAGGGGGACAGCAGTCATTAATAATCCCCTGTATGCTGTTGGTATAGCTGTGCAAATCCAGCAATTTGAAACATTAAAAGTTTCAGCATACACATATTTAATTGCTTGGTAAGTGTTAAAGTTCGGATGCCAGTCTATGAGTAATGCATCGCATTTGTTTAGTTCAGCTCATGTGGCTGGAAAAAGGAAAGGCCACAGCAAAAAAAAATTATTGTTATCAGTATGGTTAACAGGATGAACATGCAATACTTCTGAGGTTGTTCTGCATTCCTGTTTTCTCTATATCTGGTCATTTTGTTCTTGTTGTGTAACAGTAACAAGTTTTTTGTCCAGTTTAAAGTTTTTAACCAGTTTACAGTGTGTCAGATGAATCTAGAATGCTCGCTCTGCGATCTTGACTGCAGTGGGTGTTGACAGTAGCACTTGGTACGGCCCTTCCCACTTAGGTGGCGTCCAATTCTTTTTCTTTACAGTTTTCACCCAGACTTATGTGCCTGGGACTACTGCTGCTTCCGATGGTCTGGTTTGTTCTTTATCTGAAACAGAATTTAACTGCAAAAGTTGTTTATTACTTAAGAGTCGTCTCATATATTCTGCGAGTGAACTGTCAGCCTCCTGGTCTGCAGGCATGAGGTTTCCACTGAGGTATACAATATGCCCTCCCAAACAGTATTTCAAAAGGATTTAACCCTTTTGCATTTGGAACTGTTCTCATGCTCAGCAGTGCCAGAGGCAGGCAGTGCACCAAATTTTTTTGTGTTTCACTAATTAATTTCCTAAGTTTACTTTTCAAAACCCCATTATGCCTCTCTACTAGTCCTGCAGATTGTGGATGATATGCACAATGGTTTTTCAAGGAAATTCCAAAAAATAGACTCAACTGTTGTATATTTTGATTTACAAAGTGTGTGCCATTGTCACTATAGATCTTTTCTGGTATGCCAAATCTAGGAATAATTTCCTTAACAAGAATTTTCGCAACAGTAGCTGCATCTGGATTTTTAGTTGGAAAAGCTTCCACCCATTTGGAAAACATATCTATAATGACAAGACAATACTTCTTATTTTCGCATTTGTTCAGTTCTATGAAATCCATACAAATAGTATGGAATGGGTACGGTGGTGTAGAGAAACTCCCTTGCTTAGGCTTCAACTCCCCTTATGCATGATGCTTATTACAAACATGACATGCACAAAAATGTTTAGTGTAGTTTATAAATCCATATGTTGTGAACACTCGATTCACTAACTGTACCATCCCCCCTGTTGAGACATGGCACTGCCCATGGCTCAACAAAGCTGCATATCTAAACAAGTTAGATGGCAATATCGGTTTTCCTTCTTTGGAGATGTACAGCCCTTTTTCAAGAATTGCTCCTCGTTTTGTCCATTTCTGTTTTTCTACTTTCGTAGTAAGTGTCTGCATTGTTTTCAACATTTTTAAATCTAAAATCTCAGAAGGTTGTAATTCCTCACTCAAAAGAAATACTTCTGAAGCTGAAGCTGCCTGCTTTGCAGCTGTATCAGCTCTTGCATTACCTTTTGAAATTCTATCCTGTTGCTTGGTATGAGCTACGCATTTACAAATAGCTACTTTCTGAGGTAACTGAATAGATTCTAACAAATCTAAAATAAACCATGCATGATTAATCGGTTTGCCAGTAGATGTTATCATTCCTCTATTCTTCCACTGTTGCGCAGAAACATGTACAGTAGAAAAAGCGTACTGGCTATCAGTAAAAATATTTACACATTTACCCTTTGCTAAGGTACATGCCCGTGTCAAGGCAATCAATTCTGCTGCTTGTGCAGATAAGTTGTGTGGTAAAGATTTTGCTTCTAAAATCTCAGTATCAGAACATACTGCATATCCTACTAGGTTCTGTCCTGTGGGACCTCTTTTGCATGAGCCGTCCACGTAATATGTCACCTCGGCATCATCCAAGGGAACATCCGTAAGATCTTTTCTAGGTAGTGTCTTTTGCTCAATCTCCTGCAGGCAGCTGTGTGGTGTGCCGTCCACAGGGGTTGGGAGAAAGGTAGACGGATTCAAAGTTGTACACCGTTCAATTGTCATATGAGGTTGGCTCAACAGTATAGTCATACAGGAAAGATGTCTAGCAGGAGAAAGATATGCTACTTTTTCTTGCAGTAAAATAATCGCGACTGCATGAGGCACTCTCAATGTGAGAGGGTGGAACAACACTACTGAGGCTGAAGCCTGTACTGCCATTGCAGCTGTGACTACTGCTTGTACACAGTGGGGCAGGGATCACGCCACTGGGTCCAGCTGTGATGAATAGTAAGCTATGGGGCATTGCCTGTCCCCATGTTGCTGTGTTAACACTGATGTCATATAACCTTGCTTACAATCTACAGTTTGGAAAAACCGTTTATGATAGTTTGGTAATCCTAAAACTAATGAGGATGCGATCAATTGCTTTAATTTACAGAAATCTGATTCTGCTTCTGGTGTCCATTGTAATAAATCTTGTACTGCCATAGGTTTCTTGTATATCAAGTCGGTCAGTGGAGCAGATTCCAAGGCATAGTTTGGAATCCAACTCCGATAGAAATTAGTTGTACCCAAAAAGGACATAATTTCCTTCTTGGTAGTTGGTTTGGGTGCTTGTAAAATTGCTATTTTCCTCTCTTCATCTAATATTCTGCCTTCTTTGGATATCACATATCCCAGGTATTTAACCTGCTTTTTCCAAAGTTGCAACTTGTTTTTGTTTACTTTATGTCCTTGAGTGGTTAGAAATTGTAGTAATGCTATGGTATCTTCTCTGCATTCTTGCTGGGTGGGGGCTGCCAGCAGGATGTCATCTACATAAAGTAAAATCTGGCTGCCTCTCGGTGGGATAAATCCCACCAAGTTACTTGCCATTTCCTGTGTGAATATTGTTGGGCTTTCATAATACCCCTGTGGTAGTCTTGTATATGTGTACCTTTCCCCCTGAAATGTAAATGCAAACCAATGTTGGCTGTCAGGGTGTATCTGTACTGAAAAGAACGCATTGCTAATGTCTACCACAGAAAAATACTTCTGTTGAGGCTTCAAATCATTCAATAGGGTGCGTGGATCTGGCACCATAGGTGCTCTAGGTATTACTGTGTCATTTACAGCTTGTAAATCTTGGACCATACGCCATTCTCCGTTTGCTTTCCTGACAGGAAATAAGGGTGTGTTACATGGTGAATCAGGAGATTCTATCAGTACTCCTTCCTTAAGTAAAGCTGCTATTATAGGTTTGATTCCTACTTCTGCATCTTTCCTTAAGGGATACTGTCTCTTCTGTGGTCTGAATGCTGATTTTGGCGTGATAGTAACTGGTCCTGCTGTACGAATAAGTCCTACATCTGATTTTCCTGTTGACCAGAGAGTTTCTGGTATGCCTCGTAAGGCATTTTCTTCCTCCTTTCTTCTTGCTACTCAGCTGTCCTTGCTAGACTGCAAGTGTACAGCTGGGTGTGTCTGTGTTATTCAATTTAACTTCTGCTTCTGTACTCCCTGTTCTGACAGTTCTTACTCTGTTTTTCCCACTTTGTGACTTTTTCTCCTAGGTCTATTAATTTCACATTCTTGTCCTTAGTTAAACTAACATGTGGTAATCGATTAGATTTATAAAGTGCAAAGAATTCCTGGGGCAATGAACAGCTAACTACACTGTTCCCTTTTGTGTCCCAGTACAGATTACGTAATACTAATCTGTTTGCACTGTTTCTAAACAGTTCTTGCTCATATTCCTTATCAGGTCCTGGTGTGTTACAATAATACAGAGTACAGTGCAACAAATGCTGTTTATCAGTGTCAAGGGAGGGGGACTTACTGATGGCTACGTTCATCAGCTCTTCGGTTACTGCCCCTGGACCAGTCGCAACCAAGTCCTGGCTGTACCAATAAAATGTTTCATCCTCTGGTCGCACTACAAAAGTATCCATTTGTCGCTGTGCTTCCATACCCTGCATAGTCGGAACTACTGCTATGCCAAATATCTGCATAAGGTCTCTGCCCAAAAGGTTTACTGGGCATTTTGCAGAAACAACAATTTTGCTTTTCTGGGTCATCCCTGAAACAGGGTCAGTTATTGCTATGTTATGGGAGAGTGGCTCCCGATATAGCTGTCCATTAGCTGCTTTCACTAATATGTAATCAAATGATTCTGAATTTTCTGGTAGTTTGGAAGGATGTATCAGGGTTCGTGATGTCCCTGAGTCACACAGAAATTTAACTTCCTTCCCCTCTACCAGAAGTGTAACTTCCAGTTTCGTGTCTGCTAAGTAGAGCTCTAGGCTCAATAATGCTAAGTCTAAAATTTCACTTTCTTCACTATCTGTGATTTCCTGCACTTCCTCTATTTCTTCTATCACATCCTCTACTCCCTCTATCACATTTGCATTTGTCTTTTCTTGGTTATTCTTTTCTAGTGATTCTTGGCTATCATATAGTCAGTCCTCACCCTCCTTATCTTCCATGGCTGCCTTCTTGTTTTGCTTGCAATCCCTTGCTAAATGTCCCTTTTTTCCGCACTTAAAACATTCACCCCTTTTCTTTCTTTCTTCAAACTCCTCTGATTGCTTATCAGATTGTTTGTTTCCCTGGGCATTTTTCTTGCCCTTTTTCCCAGACTGTACTACAAAAACTTCTGCTATGTCTTCTACAGCAAATATTTGGGTTTTCTTTTTCTTTTTTTTATTAAAATGCCTTTCGGCATGTCTTGCATATTCAAGTAATGACTGTAATCTACTTGTACGGTGATCTACCATGTGCTTTGTAATAAAGCTGCTGATGGGTGCAATACTGCCTTTCAAAAATGCATTCTTTAGCTGCTGCTCATATGGGGAATCTTGCGTTTGGTCTTCAGGTACCTGCATTCCACAATGGTTATTAAAACATAATAATCTAGCATAATATCTATCAACAGTTTCACCTTCTTGTTGGATGCATTAATTAATGCAAGTCCAGTCTGCCCTAGGCTTCCATTTCACAGAGATCTGGTCTGTCAGACCTTTCACTCTGTTATCCAGCTCTGCATTGCTATGTGGGAGTGGCTTGTGTTCTGAGTCACGAGGATTCCAGTTGCCACTGATCATGTGCCAATCTGGACCTACGATTTGTCTGACTACTTTTTCTACTTCTTCTCCATTTAAGTGATAACTCAACCTCATGCCCTGTAAGTCTTCCAAGAATTTTCTAAAATTAACTTTTGGATGGGGAATTCCCTCTGTGGCTTTCCGGATATCTTCCGGTGTCCACGGTCTATATACCAGGAGAGTTGGGTCCTGCCCTTCCTGTCCTGCCTGAGGATTTGGTACTTCTATGAGTGGACATATCTCTTCTTCACTCATAGCTCGTGAATTTTTATTTATTTGATATAACTCAATATCCCCTCTTAAGTTACGTGTTCAAGGCCTAGTCTCGACGGGATCTCTGACAAACGGTCTTGGCTTCGCGGGGACAGCCGGGTATAGCAGAGGTGGACCAGCTTGTCCACTCACTTCATATTCTGGTAAGGGAAGCGGAGGAGGCAGAGGGGCTGATGCTATTACCAAGTTATTATCCTCTTTATCTAAAAACATTGCTTTTGAATTATTGCTCTTTTGTTCCCTACGGTTTGCTTCCTCAATCCACCTGTGTGACTGAGGAATGCCTAATTGACGTTGCTTTTTTACCTGACCTTTTTTGTCAGTTTTAAGCTGTTTGACAAGTTTAATAAGCAAGGATTTTTCTAATTTTCCATCAAATTCATATTTATTAACCCATTTTGTATAATACCTAACATTGTCGGCACGTTGTAATTGCATATATTTTGCATCTTAAGTTAATGGCAGACCTTGGGATCTTTTTGTGCACTTATTTCCCATTTTATTTTAACCTTTGAGCTGTTACGTAACCCTTCTTATTTTTATGTGGTACCATGATTTTTCTTCTTCACAGTTTATCTAGAATAACTGTCTACCTATTCTGTTTCCCTGGTCTATGACAAGACAGCAATCTTTCTGTCCCTGATCTGCACAAGACAAATCTCCTGACAGACAATGCACATCAAGTCCCTGATCTAAAACACAAAAAGGTAAACCTCACCTTACCTGAGCCTCCATGATTGATCGTCTGGTTTGAGGAAATACCGTTATCTCATCCTCCAGTCACAGATCAGAACAGTGGCTGGCCTCTTTTGAATGACAATTTAGTCGGAGGTCTTTCAGCGCACAAGAACCGATGTGGTTTCTTCCCCGTATGGTTTCATGCCACCTGGCCCATCTGACCTGAGGCAAAGTGAGAGTTTCCAGTCCGAAGGACCAATCTGTCAAAGGAAAAAACTACTTCAAAAAGATCAATACATGGCTGGTTCAGGTTAAGGCACTTTAATCTTGCAGCAAGGAGACAAAAACGTGCTAATACAGAGTTTGTCTAACTAGAATCAGGAAGTGAAGCCATTCTTATACATTTCTTACAAGACATTGCCTACCAAGCTGATGTAACAAATCATAAGTTCTTACAATATTATTTCATAGCAGCTGTTTGTTCATGATTTTCTGCTGACACTGAAAAAACTTCCTAAGAAAAACAACGTGGTCTTGATGACCACCGGTCAGATACAACTTCTCACTATGCAATGTTACCATTCAAGGTACTATGGCTAATTTGAGCACAAAGCAAGTACAGATTATAGTTCATTTCTTTAAGTAGTCTTTGTTCAACTGTATCTATCTTTTCTGCAGCTGTGCGTGTTCTCATAACACGAACAGAGCTGATTGTTCAAGTTCAATAACATTATAGAAAACAATATAGTTCTATTCATTATTTTCCTGACCTAGCAGATAATCACCTGCTTCTCAGTATATTTCCAAAAGGCATAAACATGAATTTTGCTGTGCTAGCAAATATTAGGTCAGAGAGCATCTTGCAGTTTCAGAAAGCATATTGCAGTTTGAAAAGTATCTTGTAGTTTCATACAAAACTAAGCTGTACATAAAATAGAATGAAATGTGTTAACCCTTTTAGCTTTTAATAAGCACTAAACACATACATTAATACATATTTTTCTGACAATCTCTAATACAGAGCTGATGATTAAATAGCTCTTTAATGGGAGATTTTAGAAATACAAGATATATAGAATAAGGTAGAATATTAATGTGAATATAAGACAGAAAAATATATTTAGATAAACTGCTTTTAAGAAAGATGTTTATTACAAATACCTGTATATGGCAAAAATGTAAATGTACAAGACCTCATATAATTTACATAGAAAATCATACAAAAATTTCAAAATAATATGGAAACTGAAATTTGAAGCTTGGTCATATGAACTTTGAAGCTTTGTACATGTTGTATGTTTTTAGATTTGCTAAGACTACCTGAAATAACTCATTTCATAAGTCAAAGCTGAAACCTGAGTTTTTTATTGCTAAATCAGTACATCCATTTTGATAGAAAGTAAAGTACATTTTTCAATATGTTTGAAACCAGGAAAGGAGAATGGGATTTCAATTGAACCCTTTGTAACTTTTGAATACAATATAGACTGCATTTTCTTGACTCCATAGAAATAGTCAGTCAACCTTGGTAATGTACATATTTTTTATGAAATAGTTTAACAGGCTAATGGGTTTTTAAATATTTTGATATTTGACATGTTAAGTGTGTTACAGAAATTTGAAATATAGGCACGTGTACTTTAAAAACTAATTCAGAGCTTTTTGTTAGAGTTATAAAATATGTGTGTGTATTTTGATATAAATATATATGTACATTAATCTCTCTTTTGTATTATAGTTTAGTATGATAAGATTACCTGTGACCTGTAAGTTCACAGATGTCTTTATTTTTCAGGTTCCACACTATTATACTTATTTATTTAGAGATCTAGTTATAATAATGTTGAATGAGTGAATAATTTAAGAATATTAAATGGGTAATTTATACTACTATTATATAAATAAGTATGTAGTGTACTATTGGTTTGGATTAATTAATATCTATGATTAATAGAAGAGGATTATTACATTTGTATATAGTAAGAGGGAATAATTTTAAACGGCAAAATATATAGCTAAATTAATAGTATTGGTTTAAGGGTGTGCACACTTATGCAACCAGCTTATTGTACATTTTTTATTTTTTATATTTTTCCCCTAACAAATGTGTTTGTTTTTCAATTGAATTGTACAGGTTATAAGTCACATTAAAGGTGGAAAAAGGTCTGAAATGATTTATTGAGGTCTCATTTTTTATATCACAAAAACCTGGCATTTTAATAGGGGTGTGCACACTTTTTATATCCACTGTACATAATTACATTAATATGGTGGATACATGTGTCATATTATCTTTTAAAATAAATGTTTTTAAATACACAGCATGGATAGTTTTAATCTAGTATCTATTAATGTAAATTGACTAAATAATGGCAATAAAAGGAAATTATTAACAAAATATCTAAAATTAAATAGAGGAGGCATTATATTCTTGCAAGATAATCACTTGATAAAGATATACAATATTTAAATAACTTAGGTTATGAAACATTATCATCTTCTTCTTTTAACAGAAAGAGAAGAGAAACTGCTATCATTTTGAGAAAATCCACTGTGATGCCCAAGGTCATGGAATCCTTTAATGATCCTAAAGGAATGTATACATTTGTAATAATTACATTTAATGGAAAACTCTATACATTAGCAAATTTTTACTGGATCCCTAGAATAGGTGCAACAGTGGCCAAAAATCATTTAAGCTTACTACAAAGTCATTGGAAGGATAATTTAATTTTAGCAGGGGATTTAAAATTCATGTCTAGTATAGAAGATGCAAGTGAACATAAGAAAGGTAAAATATTGGCATCAGCTAAAGTACTAAATAGATGGATCAGTAATAATAATTTAGTTGATTTACTAGTAAAAGCAGAAGATAATTAATTGTTCTTTACTCATTATCTTTATGTGCATGGGACACAAACAATAACTGATAGGGTGTATGCCTCTGTAGATTTACTTAATAAAGTGAATTATTTTAAAACTATCCCTTGTCCTTTATCTGATCACAATGCATTAAGCTTTAATATAACAATAGATATAAAGAAATTTCAGATTATTTATAGAATCCCAGTATATATGATGAAATTAAAATAATTTAAATTAAGAGTTACATTAAGGAACAAATCTAGGATTTTTTATCTTTGAATGATAATGGTCATGTTAGTAAAGTCATATCATGGGACTCCTTAAAATGCATATTAAAGATATAATGGGAAGATGGGCTAGTAATAAAATGAAAGAACTGGATAAAGAGTTGTTAGAAATAAAAGATGAAATACACAAAGTGAGGTTTTAACAACAAACAAGGAAATTAGATAATACTGAAATCATTAAAAAGTAATGACAAAATGAACAGTTTTAATGCATAAAGTGGAAATAGCTTTACTTCTTCTTCTTCTTTTTCTTCTTCTTCTTTCGGCTTTTTCCCAGTTAGGGGTCACCACAGTGGATCACCTGTCTGCTCATGATTGGCAGTAGAGTTTTACAGTGTCGAGTTGCCAGCCCGGCGCCCAACCTTCCACTGAAGGCACACACATGCACACACTCATACCTAGGGCCAATTTAGAGTGTCTAATCCACCTACAGCATGTCTTTGGGATGTGGGAGGAAACCGGAGCACCCGAAGGAAACCCATGCGACCACAGGGAGGACATGCAGACTCCGCACAGAAGGCACCCCAACCAAGGATCAAACCGGATTACCTCTTGATGTGAGGCGATAATGCTAACAAAATTGCATAGTTAAGCAATGACTACAAAAAATCTACACAGATTAGCCAACAGAACTAAGATGTTAAGCAAAATGGCAAAAATCAATAATATCTGAAATCCTCACTCTAATAAGCTTACTCCAGATATAGAGAAATTGCTTAATATTTTTTAAAAAATTCTATGAGGATCTTAATAAAGATAAAAATAAGAATCCTGATGATTACAAAATTAGCAAATATTTAAAGAAAAATTTTAACTTCATGACCAACAAATTTCTCAGTAGAATAAGTCTGTTACCTTGATAGAAGTTAAAAAAAGCTTAAAAAAAGGTAAAATGGTAAAGTTCCAGGGTTAGATGGTTTAAGTGTGGAATTATACAGTCTGTTTCTGCTAAATATTTTAGAATTACTGAGTGACATTTTCAGGATAATTTGGGGTGACAAAATAATTCCTCCATCATGGAAATTTTCTGTAATCTGACCTATACTTAAGCAAAAAAAAGGATAATATGTTACTCTCCTTGTATAGACCTATATAAACCTACTTCTTTATTAAATGTAGACTATAAAATATTTACTTCCATTTTCACCACAAGAATAAGAGATATAGTAGATATATTAATTAATAAAGATCAACAGGATTTATAGTCAATAGATTAATGTATGATAATATAAAAAGGGTAGTAACTATCTTAGATTTAGCAAAAGGAATTAATAAGAAATCAGCTCCAGTTAGCTTAGCTATCGAGAGACCTTTTGATTCTATAGATTAGAACTACTTGTTTAAAACTTTAAAAGCATTTACATTTATAGAACAGTTTATTGGAATATTAAAAAACCTGTATAGAGACTCTAAAGCATATGTTAAAATTGGATTTTACATTACTCAAGGATTCACATTAAACAAAGGCACAAAATAAGGGTGTCCATTGTCCCCTTTACTATTTGCCTTAGTTGTTGAAACCTTAGCTGATAGTACAAGAAGCAATGGAAATATAGATGACTTCTCAATTAACAGAGATTATCAATCTAAAATACAGCTTTTCCAGATGATATTTTATGAATTGTAGGATATTTAATTATTTAATTGAAGAAATAGATGAGGAAATTTAATAGCAATAAAACTGAAATCTCAGTGTTAAATCAATTACTAGATAGTAAGTTTAAGGATAAATATAAATATAATTGGGAAGGAAAGAACTAAAATATTTATGAATAAAAATCTATCCAGATGTGAGTAAGATTATTATTAATAAATTTGAAAAAGTAATTGAAGAAGTGTTACTTCTTATTAAAAAACTGAATTAATTTTTTTTTTACTATAGAGGATATGTTAGTGCTTATTAAAATGATTATATTACCCAATATATTATATATATATTTACTATGGAAAGGTTGAACCAGACCCTATCAAATGATGAGATCATTGACCCATGTCCACGAAATCGACAATGTCAAATCCTGACATTGTCAAAATATGACTTGGCTTTAACCTCGGACCGGGCTTTAACATGGGTCAGGATAGGGGTGAGATATGTACTTCAATAATGTTGGGTTCAATATTGTCGCCTTTCGGCCTCCAGACTTCGACTGGTTTGACCGAACCCACTTCAACCATACCATAGTAAACTATATATATATATATATATATATATATATATGTATACATACACACACACACACACACACACACACACACACACATATATATATATATATACATATCTCGTGCATTCAATAGCTTTAATACTTGACAAAAAACCTTTAAAGAAAATGCCAAGAATTGCTAATAGAAACCATATAAGATTATGGGACTATGGTGGTGTTAGCTTCCCAGATATAGAATCTTATTTTCTGGACAGACTCAACTTACACTAGTCAATGGAAAACCATCCAGGAACCAATTATACTAAATTCTTATAAGTTTATTAAAGATAACAAATTAGAAATATGTAATAATCCTTTCATCTGGTTAACAAAATTTACCTTAGAAGGAAATTCATTTTAATCTTTAGATTCTACATATATTAAATCAATTCTTAAAACAGTTATGAAATATGTTTTTACAACACCATTAATATCAAAATAGAAGTTTTTGTGTTTTCCTATTGCACATACCTCTAGATTTAAGGAAACTCAGAATAATGTTAAAACTAATTTACTAAAAAGGAATGGATTAGTATGATGGCTTAATTATTTTGAGAAAGGAAAAGCTAAGTCCCCACAATATTTAATGAAAAAATATTAAGTTGGATGAATCTGATAACCACTTAATATTATCCATTAGTAAGAAATTAAATGAATTTGTGGATAATATGAGTGAAGAGGAAAAAAAACAGTATTCGCCCATTATATGAATATATGAATGCTGTTATCAAATGTAGATCGACATACAAAGGAAGCTTGTCCAAACTATATAAGTTAATTATAAATAATAATAATAATAATTTTGATGCTAAATTTTGGAATTTTTTAGATAGTGGTGGACTGAATGACTCATTACATGGTAAGAATAAAGATTTGATACTTAAATCAGTTAGTCAAACTTCTTCAAGTTTATACTGGAAAGTTTTTATGTGGAAATATATACATAGAATGTTTCTTACACCCTATAAAATCACTACATTTTGTAAAATGACTTCTTCAATTTGTTGGAGATGTAGTAAAGATGTAAAAGCTGATTAGACACATGTTTATACATTGTAAAAAACTAAATGTATATTGGGAAAAGATAAGTATGTTTTTAAGGGGTTATGGTCTGATAATTGTTCTTTAACTAGAAAGTAATACTAATGAATGTTCCACTTCCTGAACCTGTAAACGACAAAGAGCAGAGACTATTTTGGGCTATCTTGGCAGTTGCCAGAAAAGTTATTTAAAAAATGGGAACTCAAACTCAATTCTACAGTCAAAGAATTTTTAAATTTAACAGCAATACTATGTAAAACTGAAAAAGAAGTGATCAGAATAGTATCTATAAATTATACTAAGACCTTTAGTTGTTGGGATAACCTTGAAATGTTGCTATTGAAATACCAAGATTCTTAATGTGTTAATTGTATAAGATTACCTTGATGATTCAATGTATTCCTTTCATGGTATAACAATATGTGAAGTTAATTTTATTCCCTTCTGTGTATATACTGTAAATATGTTAATCATTTTTTCTTTAAAAATGAAAGAAATTGTAGACACTATGCACACAGTTATCAGTTATATGTTTTTCTGTCATGATGGGATGTGTAACATGATAATGTGCTACATTATTTAAGTTGCTTGGGCTTGAAAAAATAAAATACAAAAATAAAAGTGTTTCCATTTACTTATTACATTGCAGTTATCTTTACAACTGTGAAAAATAAAAGTGACAACGACAGCTTTTTCATTATATCACTTTTGACACGATGCTATGCGATTTTGGAAGGCTGCCTTTTATTGACTGATTGATTGATTGATTGATTGACTGATCGATTGATTGTAAAGAAAATGTGTTCCTAAAAGTCATAACTGCCTCACTTGCCTCAGAGAACATGCCTTCAGACTTTTTGTTGTTGTTGATGTTTTACATAACAAATCCAGTAATTGCCTATCATTCCTTATTAATAGAGCTATTAAAGGTCTTTATTTGTCAGGTCAGTGGAAACAGTCCTACATCATACCCCTACACAAAGGAAGACCCTCTACTGGGCTAACTAATTTCAGACCAAAAACATTTCTACCTCCTCTCTAGAGCATGCATTCACAAACAAATCCTATGTCATCTACATAAAAACAAACTTCTCTCCAATGCACAACATGGATTCTGTCACAATCACAGTACTGAATCTGCTTGTTTAGCTTTCCTAAATCAAGTTAACAAATTCAAAAAAACAAAAGCTACATGCAACTTTTCTATTCTTAGACTTAACAAATGCATTTGAAAAGTGCCACACCCCCTACTAACTGAGATATTAGAGTAGGTAAAAAGTACAGTTGTGTAAGTGGCATTTAACATAACAGTAGCTGTTCAAATTCCTCACTGCTGCGATAGTGTTTTGATTATATGGGTTGTATCCTTCACAGGATACAACTAGCCAGATTCATACAGCTCAGGCTCCCTCCCACAGCTACACTCTGACTGCTGACTGGTCAGCTGTTTGGGGTTTAGAAACCTTCAGGACTTTCTTGCTCATAAAGAGAGAAAAACTTTATTCATCCTGAACCTCTAAAAGATATAATAGCAAAGAAAAACTTTTATATCCTAACAAGTAACTACATACAGAAGTAGGGGGGCGGTGGGTGGGTGTGGCTACTGCAATAGTGAGGAATTCAAATATCTACTGTTATGGTAAGTACAGTTTACACAGCTATACGATATGCATCATTCTCACTGCTGCAGTATCCTTTTGGCTGTATGGGCTGATAACCAAAGGCTATTCAACCTGGGAGGAAGAAAGATAAAGATCAGCAATCCTTGAGAATGGGCTCAGCAAAGCCAGTCCTGGACCTTGAATCCATTTTCTAATGCTCTGTAAAAGAATGTGCAGAGGGCCATGTTGCTACATCTAGAATGCTTCTAGAGCTCAGCACTTTCAGTTAAGCCTCATAGATGCTAAAGCTCTTGTAGAATGTGCCATGATACTGCCTGGAATAGATTTGTCATAGTGAGTATAAGAAAAGCAACAGCTGAGGACAAGTACCTTGAAAAAATCTGCTTTGACATGGACTGTCCTTTCTTTGTCCCATCATAAGAAATAAATAGTTGATCCATTTTTCTAAAAAAACTTAGTTCTGTTAAGGTAGTACGTGAGGTGACTATGCATATTCAGAGTATGCATAATCTTTTCTCCCTGGTTCTGAGCATCTGGATAGAATGCTGGGAGACTGACAGCTTGATTCAAAGTAAACTCTGAAACAGGTCTGGACATAAATGGAGGATTTGTTCTTAATCTGGCCTTATCTGTATGGAAGATTAGTTAATATACTGATTGTACACTAATATGCAAAGCACCCTCTCCCTAAGAGCTACAACAAAATACCCAACATTTTTTCAGTATCATAGAACAATGGCTTAAAAACTCTCACCTAGCCCTAAATGTTAAAAATATATTAAACTGATTATATTCTCCAACTCTAATCTGTCATCACCAAACTTGGATTTTTCCTTAACTCTAAATATACCCATAGAACTAGTGCCTTAAAGAAAACGACCATGTTTAATAATTAATAATAATCTAAAATTTGACAAGCACATGGGCTATGTTGAAGCAAAAACAAAACATTAGGCAGGAATGCTATCTAGATCTAAAGCATATCATTATCTACTATTGCACACACATTATTAATACAGGCACTACTATTTGCATCTTCACCCCTATTTTTAGCACAGTTAAACAAACTGAAAATATATTATAATAACATAAGCAAATGTGTAGCTATTATGCCAAACTGAACACATCACTGCTTTGTTCTACACAATCTAGGATGGTTAGAAAATCACTACCTCCTTATATTAAACCAAATCAAAATAACTGACAATGTATAAATTAAATATGACAAATGGCCTGCTTTAAAAGATAGCATAAATATATAATGTATAAAAACTCTTAGATTCTTAAAACCTAAAACTGCACAAATTACCATGCTGACAGCTTGTTCTTATCAGCCATTTCAAACCATTGGAATGCTACTCATAAATATACTCATACCATTCCTAAATATAAAGACTTTATCAACAGCTTAAAGCATCATCTATATAGTAAATGGCACTGCTCATGCACTAAATAAGACTATTCAATCATCAATTTATACAGAAAACACATATATTTAATCTTTAAACCCAATACAGGTCAAGTTCAACCTGAATATAGGTTGCTGCTCCTATTAAATCTCTTTCTAACAACCCTATTTTATGCCAAAGTCAATGCTTTACCTCTACCCTATTCTGTATCAGCTTGTTTTTGCTACTTCTTTCTCTACTACGTCTAAACTTCTGCACTACTTTCATGACATAATAACCTTCCTCTGCACTACTCTAAACCATACTTACAGCATCAGTATTCCTTTGTCTTCCATTCCCAATCACATTTCCCCATCTCACTCATGCTATATATTAAAACTGTACCCTATATTTCTTACAGTACACATCTCTATTTTTGGCAAAATTCACATAAATCATGACAATGTTTTGTTTTATTTACATATTTTTTTTAATTCAGACTGTAACATTTAATACTTGGAGAATTTTCCTCCAGGCCTTCACTATTTGCCCAGTTGGACTTTTCCAGTCAACAAATGTAAATAAGTAAATAAGCAAGCTATTACAAAAGGAAATACTGTCGGCCCAGCTATCTGGAATTTTGCAAATAATCATATGTCATTTGTGAATATCAACATGATTGATATGTTTGTCTTACAAATGTAAGAGAACTATATGTTATGTGTATATTAAACTACTGGCACAGAAGTGTATGTTGAACAGTGTTTGTACAGTACTGAGCTTCAAAGATGTGCCCACAGTGTACCCTGCTGAAAAAGAACAGAAATGCATATAAACTATTGTACCTTTGTAAATGTATATATTTTTAACAATGGCAACTGGGACATAAAAGGTTAACTTGCAAAACTTCAAGAAAATAAGTTGAAATTAAATTGTTTTATGATTGTGCTATAAAAGTCATCTTTCAGTTTCAGTCAATAGGAGACAGGATGTCTACACCAGGAGACTCTCTGTGTTTTATTGTTTTATGCATTCTAGCTGGTACAAACATCTGAGAGGCGTGTATTTTTCACACAGAGATGTTAAATTCTCTTAGTTTCTGACAAAAGAGGGTTTAACCTGGGAACTAAAATCAAGTAACAAAAATGATGTCATCAAAGCTAACCCAGCAGTAATATTTGATATTCATTTAAGAACTGTTTCAGAGGGAGATTGTGCATTTTGTATTTTGTCTCGGGCCTAGCAAGAACATCCACTCATCACCACCTTCTGAACTTGCCTTCCTGTAAATAAGTTTCTAGGGCATAGTAACTCTTTCTTTTTAGATTCAGATATGAATATAGTAAAGATTAGTTCAGATGTTTTCTGTATTTATTTGAGACTGTCCTACAATGTTGTTTTAAATATTTCCTGTGATTTTGAACTCTGAAGTTACTGTGTTGATTTACTGAGTATTGTCTTATTCCTTTATTATTTATTATTAAATATATTTATACCTATCTTTGTGGCTGATATTTGTGAGGCATATTTAAGCTTTTAGAGTACTTGCATATTTATTTGGTGACACTGTACAGGCCACTCCAAAATAGCCTTGTTCTTGGTCAGACTACCATTTGGATAATAGTAACATTATACAATAGGACTGGACACCTTTTGTTAAGGGCCTGTAGTAGCTGATAAGAGTGGCTGGTGGCAGCTGCAACTACCTTATATTCTGGGCAGAAGGGGGCATAGCTAGTAAACCCGTGCCTGCCTTTCCCAGGTGTGTGTGTGTGTGTGTGTGTGTGTGTGTGTGTGTGTGTGTGTGTGTGTGTGTGTGTGTGTGTGTGTGTGCTTGTATATAAATCAAATCTCAAAATGTATGCGCGTGTCAGCTACTTGAGCAGGGACATGAAGCACTGGTTGAACAGAGAGGGTACTGGAGATCTTGGTTTGGCCACTCAGCTGAGATCCAACCTATAGCTGTGTCAGTGGGGAGTCTTATTGGGGTTCTGGAGAAAGAGGCAGAAAGCCCCAGACTGACTGATCTCTGTGTGCTCTTAAGAGAAATTGCACTTTACTGTGTGTGTACTTGTCATCCTCCCAAGTGTACACCCCCCACTGGTGCTAGTGGTGAGGATTGAGGCTCCTTGATTACTGGGCCAGTGCAGGGTCATCACACAAGCAAGCAAACAAACAAACAAACAATAACAAAATATAGAAATCTTACATTTTTATAAGAGACCATACAAACAAAAAGATTTCAGTAGCTGTATGGGGTGCACATTAACTATGTGCACTACTTTGTTTAATTAGTTATCATTATTTGCATAGTATCAGACAACTTCCTGTAATTTGCTTAGTTTGTGGCATCTAAACTAAAACATGTAACTGACATACATCTCCATAAATAGAGATGACAAGGAAGTAATGAAAATGTATAGATTACTCAGGAAGGAAAAGTGGTCACTAGGAAGTGGTGGTTGAGTCTTACAGAATTTTTTTTTCATTGCAGGTAGATGATAACCCTATAGCTCATGACTCAAAATATTTTGAGATATTTAGTGAATGAAACATTCCATTAGTGACACAGGAGCTGGTTGAGAAAGAATTATACAAAATAGGTCAATGTACTTTTTCTGCCCAAGATGAAATTACTGTTTTGTTTGTTTGTTTGTTTGTTTTGCTAAAGAGGAATCAAGTCTGTAACAATGGAGCCCTTAACAGATTTATTCTGGAAAACTTTAACTACTAGGAATTTACCTTTTTTTTTTAATATTAATATTGTTCCAACTCATAAAGGGGTGCTTCTCACAATGTTGATAAGTTTGGGCTAATAAGACTAACAAGTATAATACAGTAGAGTTTCTTCTTGCTATTTATGACATCTATCAGCATGGGTTTACACCAGGAAGATCCACAGTTACTAATTTAATTAGCTTTTACACTAGTATAGTAAGGGCCATGGTTGCAAATATAGCAACTAATGAGAGCTTTGCTGACTTAGCAAAGGCTTTTGACTCTACATCATACAGCCATTCTGGACGTTTTGCTAAAATTGAAATGTAATGGGTATATGGTGAGGCAGATTTCTAATTAGTTAAAGAACAGAAAAGTTAGGGTTTGTATACATGGTGTAAGATCAAAGGAAATACAAGATAAAAGGAATGCTCACATGGATCATTGTTGGGTCCATTTTTGTTCCATGTATTTATGGAATTGTATTACCCAAATGTTGGGCTGAGAAATTTGCAGATGATGCTAAGTTTGCTAGTACAACTGTATCTCAATGTGTGTGATTAATGAGTATTGCAAAGTTAGTTAGATAAATTGTATGTATGGGTACAGTGCAACGATGTTACATTTAACTATGATAAGACCAAAGTTATGCACTTTGGTAAAGCAAATCACAACTACCCTTATGTGGTAAATTGGATGATAATATTATGAACAGCATGAAGACTTTGGTATATTGACTGAAATCAAACTAATTTTTTTATTTATATAAACAAAGTATTTAAAATGTTTATGACATTATCAGAACAATACTAAGACTTATATTCTTAAGTGAAGAAAAAGTTACTATTCCTTTATATAACAGCATTGTTAGACCTACTCTGGAATGCAGAAGTGGATTTTGTATATACTGAAAACTTTAAATGAATAAGACAGAAAAGGTACAAAAATTAATCACAACGAGAATTCAAGGTTGTAGTAATCCAAGTTATCAGGAAAGACAGCAAGGATTAAAGATGTACTCTGTATTTGTTGCATTCTACCCAAGATATTTAATGTGGGTGTATAAATGCTTAAAAAAGGAATTAGGAATTAGTCAGGAAATGGAATTTGTTACCTGTGGGAAATCTACAAGAAATAGCAATAAGATGGTCAAATTAGAAGTCATGAATCAATACTGGGTAAAATGTATTTTAATTTTAGACCAGGTAGTAGATTAAATATACTGCCTCTCAAAATCAGATTGAAAAGAAGTTTGTTAAGCTAAAAAAGGAAGATTGACTTATGGTTTGGGGATATGTTTTATTTTCCTAGCATTGCTTAGCGAAAGGCCTGTAATGATCTTATTTGAGGCCCTTTGCCTAATAATTATATTGTAACATTGAAACCACATACACTCCTCACACAGTGAAGCATAACACCATATAACGCTAATATTTCTTTTTTTACTACTAGCTGGCAGCATAGATCCCAACCTTGGCTTAACATCTTAATACCAAACAAGTTCTCAGACTAAACCCTCCCTGTTTAAAATCACTCATCTAAATGCAGGCAGCTTCAACAACAAACTAGAATAATTAGACACGTATAATTTCCCAACCCTCCAGCACCAGCAATGTAACTGAATCCAAGATAAATGGCCATTCCCCAGAACTAATCCACTTCTTCCAAGGCTAGAAACAAATAAACAATGCTAGGTCTGGGAGGACAATGGTGCTTTTCAAACACAACATACAAATTCAACTATATGCACAAGTCCATAACATTCCAGACCATGATACCACATTTTCTGCTACTCACTGTAGTATTAAATAAACTTCAAAACTCATAATAGTTGCTTGCCTGCTCCCCCAATTCAACAAAAATGAATGCTGAAACCTACATGAACATTTAACAAATACTGTTACCCACAATGTAAAAGTTGCAGACTCCAAATCTGACTTCAAACCAGTGACAAGTGGAGTACCACAGGGTTCAGTCCTGGGACCTCTCCTGTTTGGTATCTACTTCTCTAAAGTACAGGCTAACACAGAAGGCCTCTAGCTAAAGCAGTTTGCAGTCATGACTGCAGATGACTGCAAACTAGGAGCCATAGTTGAGTCCCCAAATGATGTGGAAATCCTACAGAAGGGTCTCACTGAGATAGATGACTGGTGTGAAAGCCATGGCCTCAAGCTCAATGCCAAAAAGTGCAGTGTCATCCCCTTTGTTAAAAACTCTGTACCCATGAACTACCACATAGGCTGAAGTCTATTTAACACTGAATGTGTGATAAGAGATCTTGAGACCCAGGTGGACAGTAGTCTCTCCTTTGATAATCACATCAACACAGTAGTCAGGAAGTCCTTCTACGTGGCACACCTCATCACAAAAATGTTCTCATCCAGGAAAAAATAGGTCATTGTTCCCCTATACTCAACACTCATTAGACCCATTATAGAGTACAACACCCCTTTTGGAATGTACCTCACAAGACATCTGCAGCAGCTGGAAAGGCCACAGAAGTACCTCACAAAGAGGATTACTGGCCTCAGACAGATGCCTTACACTGACCATCTCAAAAAACTCCGGCTTTACTCTGTAGCATATCGCCTACTCCGAGGTGATCTCTGCCTAACATATAAAGCTATGTCAAACCCAGAGCTGTTGGACATGCTACACCTAACGAAATCCCAATCCCTCTGAGCTACACGCTCTAGGGACTTAAACCTTGTCACCACAACAAACAGGACATGCTGGAGGGATAGATTCCTGTCCCAGAGACTTCCCATACTCTGGAGCAAGCTACCCATCTATGTCAAGCAAAGTTCCTCATTAGCACTCTTCAAGAAAAATCTTGATGAGTGGATGGGAAATAGGAAATACACCTTGGGGATCACTTCTGTGGCTCTGCTCAACAGTGGCACAGGAAACTAACTTTCTTGGGTGGCATAAGCTAGGGAACCTTGTTGGCTAGACTTACTTAGGCCCTTGGGCCGATAGCCTAGTACCTACCTATGAACCTATGATAATATTATAATGTGAACCTTCTAAGTCCCATGGAAAACATTAATGAATTTCTAGCTAACAACGATAATTGTGACTTTAAAGATAAATAATTCACTTAAAATCAAGAAATATATAAAAAAAAAACATAAAAGTGAATCAAGCAATGAGGAGGTATAAAAAACGTTATTAAAATTAGCACATAAGTGCTTTCACAGTTGAGGCACTGCTTCATCAGATGTTCAAAGGTTTTAACTTATACATACGCTTTAAATGATACAAAGCATTAGACCAACAACCAAGCAGAAAAATTCCCTCCGAATACATTATTCTCTCCATTGGCATTTAAGGTAATAGCACAAGGTATTCTGTATATATATATATATATATATATATATATATATATATATATATATATATATAATGTCAAGTCATATGATCTTATTTATACAAAGGTCTATCTTTCAAGAGGGGTTTAAGCAGTACTTTATCATTGCAGCCAAAACCGGCATCAGCCTGCAGTCTGATTATCCATTTTGCTTCAGATACCTCAGTTTTATTCTCTATATCACCCCCTCTTTGAATATCTGATGAAGCAGTGTCTCAACTGTGAAAGCACTTATGTGATAATTTTAATAAGGTTTTTTATATCGCCTCATTGCTTGATTCACTTTTATGTTTTTTTGGATAAATGTCTAGCGAAGCCATAATTACTTAAGTTGGATGCTCATCCAGTATGATCCAAGTATAAATCAAGTAAGCACTCTGTACTATTTATTTATTTTATTTTACATTTGTTTACTGGGAAAGTCTGACTGGACACAGGTCCATTTTCAGCAGAGACCCGGGGAGAAAAGCTTTGCAATACAATACAGTACATAAGAGAAAAAAATAGAGCGTACATATAGCATTTATACACATTATGTTAGAGATTAACAATTCTTACAGTAGATAATCATTGAGATACATAATAAACTTAAAACAGCATTTGCTTTTTTTTGTTTTTTTTTTGTTTTACAGTTATAAGTTTTGTCAGGTAAATATCAATGGGTTCACAAGCTTTCAGTGGAAAACTGTTTATGCGTAGCTGTACTACATCTAGAAATAAAAAATATACCTGAATCCATAACACCTCTAAATATTCTCCTTATCCAGTCGGCATACTGACCAACCTTCTTCTTCTTGACCTACAAAATAAATATTTCCCTATAACAAATTAAGTTTAAGAAAGCCTTTAATTAATAAATGAGATACCCCAGATCTAAAATCCCTAACAAAATTCAAGGACCAAGCATGATACCAATGGAGAATACTCCAATTGCCAAGTACCACAAGAGGCTCATTTTCTCATGAAACAGAGAAAATGCAGTCAGGCATCATAATTCTGTTTTCCAAGATCACCATAAACTGCCCAAATCACAAATCCAAAATGGTTATAGAAGCAAACAACATCATTGCTAGTCAACACAAAACACTCCACTCTTGGTCTTCCAAACACCATCTTAACAAACAGTGGTCCCTTCAAATGCATCAACTTTCCAGAAGAATTCTCTAACCTTCTCCAACCTCCCAACTGTACCCAACAATAGTCAAAATTCCTTTCCACCCCTTTCTAGATATACAATTTTCTCCCCACAGAGTTCATCTTCCCTTCTACCTCTGATATGTTAATTAAAAAAAAATAGAACTTTTAAGGAAAATCCAAGAAAATTCCCTGGTAAGGAATACAAATTATATCCCTGAATGATTCTTATCACTTTGTGAAGAACACCTCCTCACCCCCCCCCCACACCGCATCTTTAATCTGTCCCTGAAGCTAAACGTCATGTTCACAATCTAGAAACCTTCAGTAATAAGGACTCTGCCTAAACCTTCCAATCTGACATCTTCATCAAGCTTCAGGGCTATCTCTGTTTTTCTGACTTTAGGAAAACTCCTTGAAAAACTAGCATACTATCAAAATTCCTCTCACATCCAAATATATTCCCTCCTGTTTAGACATCATCATGACTTCTAGGCTGGAAGAAGTAGAGCAGTAAGTCATCTCTATTACCAGTTCATAAGGATAATTTGTATATATCCCATGTACCTCTGATACAAGAGGTTTGGGAGCTCACTCAGTGGAAGTTCTAGCTTTTCATTTTGTTTTTACAGGTTGGACTAGGCTAGAAAGATCAGGGCAGTTGCTGGGTTGGTTGACTATTTTGTGGGCCATGGTAAGTTGAATGAAACATAAAAGGTTAGGGAGTTCTAGCCAGTTGAGCTGGGAGAGAACAGTGCAATGGTAAGTCCTGTGTGGATGATCAGTGGCAAACTTGGCAATTTTGTTGTAACAGGTTAATGAGGTCAGTCTTTCACAGGTTAGTGAATATGTGAGAACTGTATAGGAGGGTAGAAAGCAGGTGTGATCGAGCAGTGGCCAGCCTGGAGCTTAAAGTAAGGTATGGTTTGGCCCTATAGAGGGTGCCAAGTTTGATGTGAACTTTTTTGATTGTCAGGGAAATATGTTTATCAAATTTTAGATCATCTATTGTGACAACTAGAAATTTTGTCTGGTTTGTGGGTTCTATCTTGGTTCCATTCGATGAGAGGATTGTGAGGGGGGACTGGCATGGTTTGAATTTTGTGTTTCCAAAGACTATTTTCTTGGTTTTGTTTGGGTTTAGTATGAGTTGATGTACAGATAGGTATTTTTCTATGTCCTGAAAGGAAGTTTGCATTTTTATTTGAGTTCTTGGGGAGAGGGGGCTGAGCAGATAGGTATAGCATCATTGGCGTACTGGACATTGAAGGCTAGATGAGTTGCAGAGCTTAGGTTGTTTGTAAATATGCTAGAGAGAGGACCAAGTATTATTTTTTATTTTTTAAATTCAGGTGCCTATGGATATGGGTAGATTCAAAACCAAACCTCCAATTTCACTTGGAAGGAAACAAAAATAAAACAAACCACTTCTTTTTTATCCTGGAAAACACACTTTTCTGTCACAAGATGAAAAACAGCTGTTACTAAAAGAATCATGTTAACCCAGCTGAAATACAGGCTCCCTCTCACAGCAACCACATCAGAAAAGAGACATTCAGCCTTGCAAACAACATCCAATTGTATCTCATTGTTAGATGTATATTTAGACATATATACTTTTGTTTAACAGAATATATATATATATATATATATATATATATATATATATATATATATATATATATATATATATATATATATATATATATATATATACAATATATCTATAGATATATATCTATATATATATCTATATATATATATATATATATATATATAGTGAAAATAATAGTGCATGTACACCTGTTTGCTAGTTAGATACATACACTTTCGTGTGCTAGAATATATGTAGAATAATATAGTCAGTTAGATGCATACATTTTTGTTTGCTGGCATACATATATTAAAGGGTTAAAATTTTTTAGTTAAAATTAAATAAATAAATAAAAACTGCATTTATCTGTAAATGTAACATGGTGGTCTGGTACAGCTTGAGAAAAATGCTGATAAGGATAACTCTTAAAAGAGGAATTCAATTGTAACAGTCTGGTGCAAGCTTTAAGGATTACAGATAAGAAATTCCTGAGACACAGGTGCAAGGAAGAAACCGGGTTGGAGGCAAGGACAACTTACTGAACTGTCACGTAATTCACCTTAAAACAGAACACAAAGTAGCTTAACAACAAACTGTATGAGATCAGAAATACCAAAATACTGACTTTGATAGTTTTTAATAAACTGCATTACATCAACATCAAAAGACTGCTTTCATAAAAAGTGTATAAAAGGACAGTAAAAATGAATGATGTTAGATCTGAGGACTGGACATCCTTTTTGCTGTATGAGAAGTAAATCTAAAACAGTAAATGTTATAAACTGTAAAGTATTGTAGGTGTCGTCTGTTATATAGACAAGTTATTAAGTACCGCGCAAAAAAAAGTTAATAATAAATTGCTGAAAAAGTTATAGTCTGCAAAGTTTATGTGACTAACCAGACTTTGTTTCTACAAGGCACTAAAGCATTTTAGCACATCTGACAGACATCTGCATTTAATTAGACTTTAGTTTCAGCACGTAGACTAGGCACAAACACAGAGCTGCAGTCTGCGGCTTCAGTAAGTACAACATAAAACACGGTGTGTCATAATTCATTTAAAATAACATTTCACTCATTATTTTGCCTCCCACCCCCAGCCATGAGCAACATTGCCTACTCTTAGTTAAAGTGAAATAGCTCCCTGTCCATCAAAGAGAAGATCTGCTACTAGGCTCCCTCCTTTTCAAACTTCTCAAAATTGAAATGTTTCTCTTTTTTCAGTGGCATGTTTTCACTCTGGAACACATTTTTGTCTCAGGTTAATAGCCAACAATGAAGCATCTCTGATAACTCCTCACAACAAACAGATACAACAACTTTTTTACTGCTCAGACTCTAGGAAGCCTTCTCCTCTTCCCAATTTTCCTGAATAACCTTAGAAAACCATCTACTTGAAGCTGCTGAATATAAATGCTTTCACAAGTCTTTCCCCTAAATCAAAATACCCTTGCCTACTTCCAATAACATACTATGTAGTTTTATTAACTACATTGCCATACAAATTTTGGTAGCCTCTGTCTGCTATGGGGACTTTTTTACCTTTTATCTCTTGTTCTCCCTTCAGATATAATCCCACTGCATATTCTAAAGTCATTTTATTGCTTTGTTGTACATACTTATAATTCCAATGTGTGCTTGCAGTTTAGTGCACATTGTATTTTCATTGTATATACATATATATATATATATATATATATAGATATATATATATATATATATATATATATATGTATGCTTATAGCATGATACACTGCATTTTTGTAATTTTCTTGACTAGTACTCCCAGAGAATCAGAAAATAGTCAGTGAGGATCAGTGCTCTACTCCTGTCAAAACTTTAAATAAGAAAAATATAAAATGATAACATAAATCACACAGCTTCACTATACATGCTTATTTAAATTATTTATTTTTTAGTAAAAAATGTATTAATTTAAAAACAGCTGTAGCAAAATATTGTTCGTTTTTAAAACAGTAAGTCATACACTACTATTTTTTACAAATAATCATAAAAAACACACCTATTATATTTTAGGATCATTTACAGTTGTAAAACATTAAAACATTTACAAAAAGATTACTTCAAAAGCAGTTATGCTTGATGAAAAACTATTCCTCAGAAGTACAGTAAACCAAAGTTACAAAAAATTACAAAGGCATACATAAAAGAGGCTGTTGATACAAAAGTAGGTTGAACTTGTATCAGTATCATGAAATGTTTTTCTGTCTTCTCCGTCGAATCTGCATTTGCAGCTGCAGTTTGTTGGTGAAGAAGATCTGCTTCCAGCCAATTTCATTTGCCAGTGCCTTCATTTCAGGAGTGATAGTATCACATAAGCTCTGTACAATGTGTTCCCACAGATCATCAGAATTGCACAGCTGTTAGATTTAAAAAAAAGAATCAAAACTTGCGTTGAAGATATAAACTTCATTTTAAAAAAATTGTTCTCCCTGTATTACTTTCAGGAAATATGTCTTTCTCTATAGGGTGTTTATTATTTCAGACATGCACTACTGTAATCAAAGTTAAAAGTATTTCTTAAGACCATATTAGGATAAGCATAACAACAGAAACTGAAAAATAATAACCATAGCCAAACTACCATTCGTGACATATAGTTTCAAGGTATGAAGATAATATTGGTTTGATGAAGACTAAATACATTTATAACACTACATTTAACACCTATCATGTTTTTGTTTCATCTTGAGGTGGAGTTTATGGTTTGAAAGACAGAGAGAGAAAGAGGAGTGGAATGTTTCTGTACTCTGTGATTGCACTGACTGATGCATTACATTTAACTGTTATACAAGCAACTGCCAACTTGATTTTTCAGCAACAATGGAGAACACTGGACCATGGTAGTGTGTTTGCATGTTGGTTAGAATGCTACAGCAGTAGTATAGTTTGATAGCTGTTATAACATTCTAAATTATCACTGACAGTATTTTAACAAGTAAAAAAAAAAATCATTATACAACGACCCCCCATTAATATTCAAAAACGTGCATGCTGATTGGTCAGCGTGCACGTTGTAAATCAGAGTTATAGTAATGGAAAAAGGTCCGGTCGCCCGGACTTTTTCCATTACTATAACTCTTGTTTTACAGCAATGGAGAATGCAAGATCTCCATTGCTTCACACTGTCTCGCTATGTTAAACTCCTGTAAAAAGATCTTGCTTTCTCCATTGCTTTTTTCAAAACTGTCTCGCTATGTTAAATGGTTTTAACATAGCGAGACAGCTTTAAAAAAAGCAACGGAGATTCACTCTGGAACATAGTGAAACAGTTTGTAAAAAGCAACAGAGATCTTGCTTTCTCCGTTGCTTTTGCCCACAGTTGATGTACTGCGTAGGCATACTCATGAGCAGTACATCAGAACTGCCACAGAATACCAGACAGCTGCAAGGAGGCATTATACAATGCCATTATTTAAGAAAAGTAATTATTTTTTTTCTTAAATGTCATTGTATAATAGCAATAACCCACTTCTGGGTGTGGGTAATGCTGGATTTACACACGGTTGGCTTTGTTTGGCCACTCGGGCTTTGCCCTCGTGACCAAACCACACCAACCGTGGGTAAATTCAGCATTACCCACACCCAGGCATGGGTTATTGCTATATTATCTGACACAATTCCCTATATACACCTTTAAGAAGACAAACTTAAAAGTTTTTGCCAGCCCTGTCAAGCACTTACAAACTTTTTTGCTCCTAAACTGAGCATAAAAAATGTTGCCAGCCTTGTCAAGCACTGAAAACTTCTTTCCTCCTAAACTGAGCATAAACAAAATTTACACCTGTCTGATTTTACAGATTTTTGCATCATATTTTTGCATAGCCTTCATATTTTTTTGGCAACAACTGAGGATTACAATCAGTCAATAATGCCATGCATTCCAGTTTCATACTTCTTAATATTAAGAAAATGCACATTAATACAAAGCCCATTATTCTATTTACTTTGTAATGTCCATGATTCTGCCTCATATTTTTGCCTTGTCCCACATAATGTTATTATTTTCAGGTAAATTGCTAAGGATTACAGTCAGTCACTAATGACACGACATTAGCATCATATACTTATTGTTCAGAAAATGCATGTTGATAGAAAAATAAATAAGAAACAGAAATAAGAAATAAGAATGGAATAAGACAGAACCTGTTATTCTATTAACCTTTTAGGGGGAGGTTCATCACAAATGTATAGTACCACCAGTGTATTAATTCTTGACTGTAACTTACTCACGGTCCAGTGTTCTCCATTATCACTGATTATTCTCCATTTTTTTTTTTTTTTTTTATCATTACTCTTAACCTTCAATATCCCAAATGTAGAACACAATCTCTCAAAATGTAGCATAAGTTAAAATGAAAAGTTAGTAACAGCTTACATAAGAAACTCACAACATGCTTAAATGTGCTGCTTTCTACTTACAAAATAATTTGTTAATTAGAAGTAGAGCTGTATGAGGATCTTATCATAGGAGTAGATTGTTTATATTCTATAATTTGAGATATTCATCACTTCTGAGTTTATCTCATCTATCTATCTAGATTTCACCATCTCAGTGTTAAACAGTGGACATGATTAAAAAGGCATGACACTTGCCGCAGACCACCCTCAGGAAAACACCTACCAAAAAGAAAAAAAAGTCCGGAGATCCAGTATTACTGGTGCTTAATATAATATTACAGATACTAAATTCCATTTGTCTGGATGTGTGCTGTCCTCCTGTGACACACCTCAATACATCCCTTACTACTGTGTGCTATCTGTTTTTTATGGCACTGCTCCTTTATGGCTCAGCCCTCAATGTGGCAGGCAAAACTGAATGAGAACATTAGGAATTACAATCTTTACTTTGGGGCAAGAAAAGCTCTAAAGGTTTGGTGGTCAGATGACTGCAAACTGGGAGCCATTATTGAATCCCCAAATGATGTGGATACTCTACAAAAGGGCCTTACAGAAACAGATGCTTGGTGCCAGAGCCATGGGCTCAATCTCAATGCTAAGAAATGTATAGTTATCCCCTGTGGGAAAAAACATGTACCCATGAATTACCACACAGGTGGCAGTACACTAAACACCGAAAGTGTGATAAGAGACTTAGGGACACAGGTGGACAGTGGTCTCACCTTCAATAACCACATCACCACAACAGTCAGGAAATCCTTCTATGTGGCACACCTTATCACTAAGGGCTTTTCATCCAGAAAAAAGGAGTTCATTGTCCCACTGTACTCATCCCTCATTAGACCCATTATAGAATACAATGCCCCATTTGGTATGTACCTCTCAAGACATCTGCAACAAGTGGAAAGGTCGCAGAAATACCTCAGTAAAAGAATCATAGGCCTAAAGCGGATGCCCTATGCTGACCGCATTAAAAAACTCCAGCTATACTCTGTCGCATATCGTCTACTCAGAGGCGATCTCTGCTTAACATACAAGGCCATGTCAAACCCAGAGCTGTTGGACATGCTACACTTAAAGAAACCCAACCCCTCAGAGCCACACGCTTCAGGGATCTAAACCTTGTCATCACAATAAACAAAACATGCTATAGGGATAGTTTCCTGACCCTGAGACTCCCCAGACTCTGGGACTCTGGAATAGACTGCCCATACATGTCAAGCAGAATGCCTCTTTGGCCCTCTTCAAAATGAACCTTGATAATTGGATGGGAGAAAGGAAATTCACCCTGGGGATCATGTCAGTTTCCCTGCTAGACAGGGGTCCAGGGAAGTAAATAGTGTGGGAAGAAATAGCCAGGGAATTGTTATGGCTAGGCTTGTATAGGCCCTAGGGCTGATAGCCTAGTACCAACCTATAAACCTATGAATTTTATGGCATTTCACTGTTGTAGCTATATGAAATGAAGAGCTTTAACAGCACTATTCCCACTGCCTGATGAACTATGAGCATTACACTGCCCTTTTCTACTGCATGACTTCAGGGAAAAGAAAGAGGTAACTTTTACTCTGTGCTATTTTAGAAAAGTTGCTGAAAACAAATTCAAGTCTACTACGGTTTTGTTAATGGGATGTTGAGTTGTACGAATACAGTACAGATGTGAAAGTTAATTTATCATAAAAGTAATTATTCCAATAGATCACTGGTGTAGTAGCCTAAGTCAGCATCCAAAGCCTTAAGGCACTTTCCAGACTTCCTGAAGGGCTTGAGGATAGATGTGTAATGTCAGTGGTTAGGGCACCAAACCTTTAGAGCTTTCTTGCCCCAAAGTAAGGGAGGTTAGAGCCCTAACTTTAGGCATATGTTAAGAAAAAAATGTAATTAAAAATGTTCACACCCTGGCAAAAATAAAAACAGAATACAAAAAAGGAGAAGGAGGGAAGGTGTCTCTACTACAAAAGTAGTCTATTTGAGCACTTACTGTTATGGCAAGTTAACTTCCACAACTATATCAGGTTCATCATTAGATCACTGTTGTGGTAGCCTGTGCTATATGGGTATATGACCAAAGGTTAGAAAGAAGCAGTGGCGGAAGAAGGGTCAGAGTCTAGGAGCCTCTGGAGGACAGTTCTAGCAACACCTGCTCTGGACCTGGAAAAATAATCTAATTTGTTCTGTAACCGTTTGCACAGAGGACCAAGTTTCTGCCTCTAGAATGCTTCTAGAGATCACCCCTTTCCAAAAAATTACAGAAGTAGCCAAAGCCCTTGTAGAAAGGGTCCTGACCTTCCCTACAAGTGATTTGCTAATGGTGACAGCAACGAAAATAATGGCATGAGACAACCATTTGGGTTTGACCTTTTTCATACCTTCACAGAAAATAAACAGTTGATCCAAACTCTTAAAGCTTTTAGTCCTATCAATATAGTATCTGGATTGTCTGTGGATATCCAGGGTATGTAAAATCCTTTCTCCCTTATTTTTTGGGTTTAGAAAAAGAGAGAGATAAATAATCTGACTCAAAGTCAACTCTGAAATCAGTTTAGACATAAATGAAAGATTTGTTCTCAAATATTTTCTATCCTTATAAAAAATACAGAAGGCTGACAAACTGTAAGAATTTATAAGTCATATACCCTTTTTGCCTATGCTAGAGCAATGAGTAACACTGTTTTCCAAGTTAAAAACCTCAATACAGCCTTATGAGCTCATTCAAATGTACACGGTGAAAGCTTCTCTGGGATCTCAAGAAGAAGCCACCTATTTCTAGGAGAATGGATAAGTAGAACCCTTTCAAAAATTGATTGAGGCAGGGTAGAAGTGGGTAATCTATAAGGCAAGAGTAAGAAAGGACAGAAGATAGTAACTTACACAAATATTGTACAACCAGAGGCATCTGGCCCTTACAAGGGTCCTGGATCTTATTTTGGCAATAAATGGAAAATCATTTCCACTTACACATATATAATTTTCTATTAGCAGGTTTCTTAGCATTCTTTAATAACTGCTGCACGTCTTCAAACAACAAGTGCCTAATAGGTAATAAAACTCTAAAATCCAGGCAGTCAAATGAATACGTTGAAGGTGGAGGTGTATCAAACAACCCCTGCCTTGTGTAAGTCAATTCTCTGAAGAATTCTCTGGTAACTGCCCTTGGCAAATTTTGAGAGAGAGTACAGTTGTGTAAGTAAACTTCCATAACAGTGGATGTTCAAATGAATACTGCTGCAGTAGCGGCATTAACTATATGGGTTACATCCTGCTAAGGATGTACCAGCCAGTCAGTTTCCAAAGTTTTCAGGACACTTTCCACTTGCTTGAGCTGACTAAAAAGCCAAGTTTGGGCACTAAGCCATTCAGACCTTTAATGCCAACATAGGCAAGGAGACTTAAAGCCTGACAAGAACAATGCTAGGAAAATAGCAAAGGATCATGCCCTGGCATAAAAGACATACAAAAATAAGGGGAATAGTGGGAGGAAGAGAAAAGCTACTGCAGTAGTGATCATTCAAACATCTACTGTTTTGGTAAGTTTACTTATACAACTGCATTATGTTCATTTTTTGATCACTGCTACTGTAGCCCTATCTGCATGGCAGATTAACATACCTTACACTGACCGAGAGGAGAGATAAGGGTCCAGAAGCCTTGGGAAATATTCTGAGCAAACTGTGCCCTATACTTGGGAAGGACTCTAGCTTATAGCGCTTTGTAAAAGTATACACATAGAACCAAATTGCTGTTTCTAGAATACTTCTAGAATCCAACCCTTTGCAAAAAGCCACATAAAAAGTAAATGCCCTGGTAGAATGAACCTTGACCCTACCTAGAATTGCTTTGTCGTGGTGGGTACAACAAAAATAAATAGCATGAGACAAGTATTTGGAAATAGTCCGATTTGACATAGGTTGTCCTTTTTTCTTGCCCTCACAAGAAATGAATAACTGATCAGAACTCCTGAATGATTTTGCTCTGTAAAGATACTACCTGATTTGTCTGGACATCCAAGGGCATGGAATATTTTTTTCCCTCATTTTTAGGTTTTAGAAAGAAGACAGTGAAATGAATAGCTTAGCAAAACATACGAAGACTAATTAGTTCATGAAGACTAATTAGTTCATAAACAATCCCCATCTTTGTGGAAAATGACATAAGGTTGACCCACCATAAGAGCGAACAACTCACATACTATTCTTGCAGAGTTTCTGTTTTCCATGCTAAGAATCTCAAGTCAGCCTGATGAGCTGGTCAGATGGAGCAAAAGTTTGTTTCTCTAACACAATATTAAGATCCAAAGGAAGAGACACCGGTTTTCTAGGATACTTCATATGCAACAACCCTTTCAAAAACATTTTGACATGAGACTGCACTGAAAGAAGGTTATCTATCAGCAGACATGCTAAAATGGCACACAAGTGAACCCTGACTGAAGAGTAAGATGGGCCACAGGATAGTAACTCACTCAAATAATTTAGAACCAGAGGAACACTATATTGGAATGAGTGTTGTTTTCTTGACACCAACTAGAAAACCTTTTCCATTTACTAATATATGGTTTTCCAATACCAGGTTTTATTGCCTCCTTTAATACTTGCTACACATACTCAGAAAAATGTGTTAAAAAGGTATTAAGATTCTACAATCAAGGCAGTCAGTTGCAGTTATCTGGAGGTGGGAGGTATCAAACATCCTGGCCTTGTGTCAGTAGTTCCCGTCTGTGGAAAAGCTTGTGATAATTGCCCCTGGTCAAGAAGCACAGTTGCCTGGGCCATAAAGTAGTCACCACAATGATCTTTGGGGAGTCCTGAATCTTCATAATGACCATTCTTATTAATGGAAAGGTTGAAAAGCATACAGGAACATTCCTTTCCACCAAAAAGAAAAATCATCTGTCTTCCAAGCTTTCTTGCATGGTACCCTGGAGCAGAACTTTTCCAAATGATTGTTGTGAGAGAAAGCAAAAAGATCTACTTGCGGTGTGAGCCCCACAATTGGATCAATTCCTGAAAACCCCCTGATTCAATTTCTATTCTTGAGGGTCTGTCCTGGTCCTACTCAGCTTGTCTGCCACATAGTTTTGCTCTGTTGGCATGTAAGAAGCTTGTAGAGTGACATTGTGCTGAAAAGTTATATCACATGCTATCATGGCTAGTTGTACAGAGGGTAAGATCTAGTTCTCCCTTGCTTATGTTACTGTAATATTATTATGTTATTTTGTTTATGTTATACTCATTACTGAATGATTTACTGCATATCGGCAAGTCAAATGGTAACAAAATACTCAGTCTAGGGATCTAAACCTCTTCTGTAACATCAATAGAATGGTTTGGAGGGACAGGTATATCTCACAGAAGATAGTGCTGGTATGGAATAGACTCCTCATTCAGATAAAAGAAAGTTCATCCCTATCCATATTCAAGTGCACCTTAGATCTATGGATGGGAAAGAGAACTGCCCCTTGTACTACTAATGGACAGAGGCAGCTCCTAAATGCTTTATCCATGCATGGGTCCACTCAAATTATCTAAGGTATAATCCCATTGAATAAATATAACCAAATGAAATAGGTTATTTAAAGCACAAAAGGGAAACTGGATAGGCTTAAAATGGCCTGCAAAGACAGCTAGCCCAGTACTTACCTTTGAACTTATGTACCACATCACATGGTATTGTCTGTAAACACTTGTAGATATCCTAGGGAGCATAGATGTTTCATAGAGTTGACAGTATTTAGAAGGGCCAACACTCCTTTATGTTTATGTATTTTGGTCTGTTTTTTCTATTTCAAAGACTCTGCACTTTTATTCCCATAGACACTGTTCCCCAAGCAAAGTCTGAAGTGTCTGTTGTGGCTGACTGTTGGAACAAAGAGGTAGAATGGGTGACTCAGATTCTGAGAAATTTGGTGTCCTCACCAAAAAAATATCGTTTTCACAACCTTGAAAACTGGAATCTGAAATGTCAAGGAATGTTGATGTTAGGACCATACTGATTTTGGGCACCAGTGTTTTTTTCTTTTGGGGAGTCTAGCAAGAGGTATTATGAGAATCATACATGACATGAGACCAAGAATCTCGAGGAATTCACTTGTGGAGAAAGTACTATGAATAGAAAAAAATTCAGCAATAGATCTAGATCTAGATCTACTTTTTTCAGGTGGAAGCAAAGCTCTTTGAACTGAGGTGTTCAGGAGACACCCCAGGAAATCAATCCTGTTGGAAGGTGTCAAACAAGACATTTTAAAGTTCTCCTGGAATCCCAGTCTGTGTAGGAGATCTCTTACTCAAGTAAGAGATTCCTGACACTTTGAAAAAGACTCTGCAAAGATGAGGTGGTCATCTAAATAACAAAAAATGTGAATGCCTTTTAGTCTATGGTGTGCTATCACAGGTTTATTAGAGTCTTATTAGACTTTGTGAATACCCTTGGAGCAGTGTATAGACCAAAGGGTAATGCAGAGAAATGGTAATGTGATCCAGACACAGAAAACCTTAAGAAACACCTGAAATTTGGATCTACAGGAATATGATGTTATTCATCTTTTAAATGTAAGTTTACAAGAAAAATCAAATAGAGAATAAGGGGTAATACGTTGTGAAGTGAATGTTTTGAACTTATGTACTATCAGAAACAAGGTCCTAAAGGAAAGATCCAGAACTGGTCTCCTAAAGAATCTTCTTTCTTTGGCACCAGAAACATTCTTGAATAAAATAATTCTCCTAGATGGGGAAAAAGGATGGCTTCTATCACTCCCTGGGACAACATATGCTAAAATACAAGACAGAAAAGAAGAGTATAGTGTGCAGAGTGAAGTGGAATCCCTTGGAAGAGAGGGAGAGACTCACATGGTCATCTGTAACCTTGATGGAGTATCCTCAAAAACATCTTAAGCTATCTTACCAAACAGAGAAATGGAGGTTCAGACTTTCTGGAAGGATTAATGGATTGCCAACGTGGGAAGGGAAAGAATCCTGGATGTCACATAACCATCTTGCCCTTAACCCCAATAAAACTAAACTCTTAATATTTACCCCCCAAAAATCTAGCCCAATTGACAAGTCTGAATTTTCAGTTCATTCCCAAAACAATACTGTTATTAAAGTTGATCCCAGTACCAAACTGCTCGGTGTCATCATTGACGATAATTTAACTTTTGGCCTTCATATCCATAACAACATAAAAAAAACATCAAAAGCTAGGTGCCCTCTATAGGCACAACTACTTTCTCAGCTTCTCTGCAAAAAAAGCTCTTGCCTCCTCATTCATGCTTCCTACTCTCCTACATGGCGCCCCCATCCTAACCAATATTCAGTCCTCCTTGAAAACTAAACTCAATTCATGCTACAACAAAGTTGCCAAATTTGCTACAAAGGTGTTGCCTTACAAACACAAGGTGCAGGGTTTGAGTCTCACAAGGGATAATTGGCTAGGCTTACAATGGCTCTCAAGGGCAGTTAGCTTAGTACTAGCCTATGAACCTATGAACAAATGCTAAATTCTCCTCTCACCACTGTTCCACACTACAACAACTTAATTGGCTTGAATTCCCCCATTACCTCACATACCTACAACTAACTACTGCCCATAAACTTATTTACTTCCCAGCAATCTGCCCAGCCCTCACTGACATCTTGACCATCTACCATCCTAATCAACACCTAAGGTCAGAAAACAAAATGCTATTAAACACTGATAAACCTAAGCTCTCAGCCAGTCAAATTCGTTATTCTTTTACTGTCTCCAAGCTTTGGAATAATTTCCCTCCTTCAATAAGAACTATCAGTAGCTCCACTGCTTTTAAAAAAATCCCTTAAACTTCACCTCTCATCACATTGGATATGCACCTGCACCCTTAATCACAATCCCATTACCTGACCCCCTCCCTAAATCCTACTCATCCTATCTCTACACCTAGGCTTTTTTTCCCTTCTCTCTGTCACATCATCTCCTTCTGCTGTCACTTAGCCAGTGCCATCCCTACTCTAAGCCTTCTGCCTCCTTCTTTTTCCCTTTAATACAATCTCCTCTCTCAGCTAAAAATCTTATCTACCATCTAAACCTTCAATGTCTATACTTCTACCATGATTTTAACAAATCTTTACTGATATTACTAAATTATATAATGTTATTACCATACTACTGTATGTAATTCTTACCATATTACTGGATGCTGTTATTTACTTATCTAATGTACTACCTCTACCTGATATATTCTGTATTATATGTTCTTTTTTATGTAATTACATGTGGAGATTTTCTCCCCGGGCCTCCACTGAAAATGGGCTCATTTCTGGCCCAGTGGACTTTCCCTGTAAACAAATGCAATAAATAAATAAATAAAAAATAAAATCTTGCAAATATTCATTCAGACATACTAGACTATCCTTTGTTCTTTGGAGCTCTCATTTTCTTACTGGAACCTCCATGACATTGCTTTTTAAATGTATGCTTACCAGCAGCTTCAGAGATTTGTTTATTTTGCTATTTAAAAGAAGGTTGCAGAGTGAGCATTAAATCCCTTGACAAACTTGAAGTAGGAAGGATGAAATATCTGGTAGATTACTTGAATTAGTTTAGCTCTGTCATCATACTTTTTAAGAAAATCTGCAGCAGATGATCCAAAAACTAAGTCTTTATCCAAGGGGGGGTGGGGGTTCAACATTTCACTTTTGACATCATCTGGGGGATTTTGACAATGCAAACAAGCAAACCTCCTCATAAAAGTTCCATCCCTGGAAGTGACATCATCAGATTTCTATGCACATTTCAAACAGTGGTCATTCACTTGAGACAAAGAAGCAATCGAATTATACAAAGCAGATTTCTCCTCAGAAAAGGAAATAGATGCTAAAATATTACTCATATTCTCAAAACAGGCAAGCATAAAATTTGGCATATAAGCTTCATGGTTGAGAATCCAAAAAATAAGTGTTGCAGAAGAATATAAATCTATTAAAAGCCTTCCTATCCTTGCCAGAAGGAGATGTATTAGTATTAACCAAAAATGTCGCAGCAGCTTGGCTCAATACAGCAATACCTGCTTGGTCACATCTGGGATAAGTTATAAAAACTTAAAAAAATGAGGAATTTTATGCAATCTATCTGCTTTCTTGGTGACAACAAAGCTGTCAAGCAAGTTACAATTTGTGACAAAGACATCCTCCACAACTGAAAGAACAGGAGAAAGTGGGGTAGGTCCTGTCAATTCCAGCTGTAATAAATCTTAATACTTTCTTAGATATTCAAGAAACATCACTATTTTCCCAGTGAAACAACTGACTCATGCTGGAGATATTTTCAGAGAAAGAAAATCCTTCAAAGGTACTGGCTGAAGCCACACTTTCCTCAGATTCTGAATCAGAAAACTGCAGAGACAAAATAGAATCTGTCCCTTCACAATCATTATGTGTATTAAAATATTGAATCTGTATAGAAAATGAAGAAAGTACAGTTGTGTAAGTTGCATTTAGCTTAACAGTATATGTCCACATTTCTTACTGCTGCAGTAACCTTTTGCTACATGGGTTGCATCATGCCTAGGATATAACAATGGGTCAGCTTCACAAAGCAACAAGTGGTAAAAGAAGTCTTCAGAGTCGAGAGCCACAAAAAGGCTTTATTAGAAAATAACACACGTTGAGTACTTTCATCCACAGGTATCAAGATTTCATCAGAACAACAAATATGCAAGTATTCTCCATTTTTATACCTGTGGGTGGCTGTCCTCCAATTGTTAATTAGTTACCTCATTACATAATTAACCAATACAAGAAGAGACTTGCCCTCATAAAAGCAGTTGAAAAGCCTGAATAAAAAGCATGTTAAAAACCAAAACCAATTAGGTTATACACAATATAAAACTACACACTTTAAGGAAAATATCCCAAACAGATCAAACTCCCTAATTTCACAAGTTAGATAATGATATAATTCAACCAAACTTTGCATAAAATTAATAAATAAATAAATAACTAATGACCAACATGGCCAACAAAAGCCTTACACCCTTCCATTTGCCCAAGTGCAAAAGTTAAAATTTGTTTTGCACATAAAAGAGTTAGGGATTGAGGGTATATTTTTAAAATTAAAAATAATAGATGCTTTTAGTTTAAGCAAACTGGTAATAGAGACATTGCCATTTAGCCTTGGAGGTTGGGTAGCATTACTTTCTAGTTGCCACCTCAACTCTAAATATTCTAAGTAATCGTCCACAGGCCCCTCCTGTTCACACAGTTGAACCTGGTCAATAACACAAAATTTAAATGAACGTCCAGGGTATCCTTTAATATGTTTTGCCAGTGCATTATGCTCATCCCCCTTTTTAATATCGTACTGATGTTCGTATACCCTCTGTCTTAATGTTCTCTTTGTTTTCCCAATATAAAATGCAGAACATTCTGTACAGAGGGCCAAGTAAATCACTTCCTTACTACTAGATAAGAATCTACATTGGAGATTAATCTTTCCAAAACCGGGCACTACAACAAAGGTCCCTTCGAACATGAACCTACAAAAGTTGCAAGTCCCACATTTGGACATTTTCCCAGTTTGATTGTTAATATTTGATCTTTCCAACAACATCTTGAAACAGGGGGCCTTTTTGTATACCACCATAGATTTTGATCCTACAATATCCTGGTACTCACTATTAGTAGAAAATATAGACCAGTTCCTTTCCACTATCTCTTTCATGCCTTCAAATTGTCCTGCATAGGGTAGAAGTAACCCACATTGAAAACTCCCACCCCATTCTGTTCGATCTTGGGGTCTCCTTCACCTGTAGAACTAGTACACTGCACTTTTCCTAACAGTCGTGAAAAATAACCATCCCTCCTTTTTCTATTAACTTCACAAAATATGTTGTTCAAAAATTCATCAGGGTAACCTCTCCTTTTAAACATTAACCTAAGGTTGGACATCTCTAACTGGAAATCATCATGACAGAAAACCATCTGGGCAAGGCTCAAACATTGCCCTTTAACTACCAATTTCTTTTGATGTAAGGGGTGCATACTGTCAAAATGTAGGAAAGAGTTAAAATAACTAGGCTTTCGATATACAGTAGAATCAAACCCCCTCCTTACAAAATTCTTTTTTAAGATGGATGTCAAGAAAGTGCACTGAATCCCCTGAATATCCATGGTAAAGTTTAAGAAGTCCGTAGTAGAGTGTAGATAATCAAAAAAGCCCTGCAATTTTGACTCTGTGCTGTTCCAAAACAAGATCATATCATCAAGAAAGTGGCCATAAAAAAAAAACAGCACTCTTTAAAGTCCAAATTAAGTACAAAGGTGTTTTTCCAATAAGACGAAACAGTATTGGAAAATATGGGGGCACATGTTGTCCCCATGGCAACCCCAGTTTTCTGTCTAAAACTTTGGCCCTCAAAGGTTAAGTAGTTGTTCGTCAAAACTATTTCCATTAGTTCTCTCAAGGCATCCAATCTATTGTTGCCAAGGTTTGTATTAGCCCTTAGGTATTCATAAAACCACTCTAACCCTGTCTCATGAGCAATGACAGAAAATAGGTCCTGAACATTTATTGTTACAAATATCAGCCCTTCACGAAACAGGTCACCAGTAATTCTAGTTAAAAAATCCCATGAGTCTTTAAGTAAAACAGGGTTCACATCCAGCACCCTCTTAGTATAAAAGTCAATATATTTAGCTATGCAGAAAGTTTTAGAGACTTTGGCATCAACTATCAGATGTAGCGGGAGACTATTCAGGGACTTGTGAACATTTGGAATTCCAAAAATCACAGGTAACTTTGGGTTCTCCATGTGTAAAAATATGTATTCTTGATTAGTGATTTGGTTGTTCAGGACCATATCCTCAAGTACTAGGTCTATCTTATGATAGGCAATATTCAACTCGTTAATAGAGGCCTCTTCATAGGTATCTGAGTATAGTAGTTTCAGCATTTTGTCTATATAGTCATTTTTATCCATCACAACCAAACCATCCCCCTTATCAGGTTTCATAACCTTGACCTGCTTATTACTTATGATGTTCCTAAAGTAGAGCTAACTCTGATTCACTTAAGTTCCCATCCGTGATATAAGTCCATGTTTTTTGTGTAAAGGCCCTAAAACTGAATTTGCATAGTTTCTTGAACATTAATACAGTTGGGTGCAAGGGTGGATTAAATATACTAGGTCTCTTCAACTGAATAACCTGGTCACTTTTTATCTGCTCAAAATTCTTAAAGAAGAAAGGAAAATTAATTTTACATACAAACAGTTTTAATTGAAACAGGGCCTCATCCAATTTAATATTGGAAGAGGGTACAAAACTCAAACCCCTTTCAAACAAATTGGCCCATGTTGCATCAACTTCAATACTGCTGTAATTAAAAATCCTGAAGTCACCTAGATCATTACTGATAATCAAATTAATATTTAGTTCCATCTCCTCTTGCGGTTCCCCCAGTTCGAACCATTCATCCAAGTTCCACCCCTCTACCTCCCCCTCCCCCTGGAATAAGGTGTCATTTGTTCCCTTTGATCTATTGATATATCCTGGTTCCTCACATTCTATTCACTGTCCCTCAATCTCTGGGAACATCTCAATGGGGGGGTTCCCTAAAGGGCTATCTTGCTCACAGGAACTGGTATTCATATCATTAAATCATGCATTAGCATCATTAAATTCAACATCATTGTTAGCCAAGTTCAAATTCCTGTTCCCAATCATAGGAGGTGGTGGATAAGCAATACCCTTTTCATATTCTGAACAATGTCTTTCTAATTTTTTCATTTTTTATTTTTAAGTTTGTTAATGCCAGTCTGTATACCTCTCAATCTTTCATTAAATTGTACCTGTCTGCTTTCAAATAATAAATCATTTTTAATACTATCAGTAACAGTTTCTATATTATGAAGCATAGTGTTCATTTGCTTATCATAGTCCTTGACCAATAATTCAAGAAGTTCACATCCATGTCTATTGAAAAGAGCAAGCAGTTCTTTATGTAAACAAGAGTCTTTAACCAAATCTGCAGGGTATTTCCATAAACAGAGGCCCTTTGGAATCCTTTCAAGCCATAAACACTCCCTCAGGTAGCTCGACTCTAATTGCAGCTTTCTGTATTTGAATACTAAGTCTCCAAAGGTCTTAAATTGTTACTCTAAGCTGGTTTGGCCATCTCGTGTATTTGTAATTCATCTGGACCATGTAAAATACCTTAACAACCATTGATGGAGCTCCATGTCATTGCTGTTAGTCCTATTACTCTCCAGAAACCTTGCATTGCTCTCCTGAGAGCCGGTTGCAGTGGAAAAGCCGGTGGTGACATCAGTGTCCTCCTGACACATTTGTTGTGCTGGAGTAATACTGGAATCAGCCAAGTTGTGAATAAAATGGCTCATACCTTCACTTTTACCTCTAGAAGCTCAAAAACACTATTAGGAGGTGACAAGCCCACTGAAAGTCTCTGGTTAAGCTGGTTAATAAACTTCCCAGTGCTTGCTGCAAAAGAATCTTGCAGCTTCAATAGTTTGCCCAGTGCAGTTTCAGCTCCAACTTCCTCTTCCATACTAGTAACAAGCCAAGAACACAACTAAACAACAAATGGTAAAATAACCCTTCAGAGCTTCACAAATCCCCAGCTCCCACCCAAACCTTCACTCTAACTGCTGATTGGTCAGCCTATCATAGAGAAATCAGTAGTCAGAGTGAAGAAAGCTTCAGGATGTTCTTGCCCAGACAGAGAGAGAGAGAGAGAGAGAGAGAGATGGTTTATCCTGAACCTTTAAGGAGTTAACAGTAATCCAAAACTTTATATCCCAACAAGTAACTGTATACAAAAGAAGGGGGATGGTGGGGGGAAGGGGTACAACTACTGCAGCAGTGAGTAATTTCAACTTCTGCTGTTACGGTAAGTGCAACCTATACAACTGTACTGTATTAATCATTTTCACTGCTGCAGCAGCCATTTGGCTATATGGGTTGATTACCAAAGCCTATCCAGCCTGGAAGGAGGAAGGATAAGATCCAGGAGTCCCTTGAGAATGATCTTAGCAATGCCAGTCCTGGACCTGGAAAAGAAATCCAGTTTGTAATGTTTCGTAAAAGTATGTACCTAGGAAAAAGTTGTCTCTATAATGCTTCCAGAGTCCAACCCTAATATGTGATCATAGATGTCAAGGCTGTAGTAGTACATACCTTGATACTGCCTAGAACTAATTTACCATGATAGTCATAACAAAAGACAATAGTTGAGGACAACCACCTAGAAACAGTTGGTTTTGAGATGGGTTGTCCCTTCTTTATCCCATCATTAGAAATAAACAGTTGATCAGCTTTTCTAATGGACTTGGTTCTGTCAAGATAGTACCTGAGCTGCCTATGCATGCTCACAGTATGTAGAATCCTTTCCCCTGGTTCTGAGGGTCTCACAAAACATATGGAGATTGAAGGCTTGATTCAAAGTAAACTCTAAACTACTTTGGGTATAAACGAGGGATTTGTTTTTAATGAGACCCTACCTCTTTGAATGATCAGACAGGGTTCACCGACCATGATAGTTTGCAACGCAGATATTTTTCTTGCAGATATCAGAGCAATAAGAAGTACAGCTTTCCATGTAATGAATGCTAAATCTCACTGATAAACTGGTTCAAAAGGAGATGTATTTACTTTTCCCAGCACAAAGTTAAGATCCCAGGAAGGAGTCACCTGTTTACTAAGAGGCTAAGATGCAAGAACTCTTCAGAAACTGTATTACCCAAAACAGAGAAGAAAGTGGAGGATCCCTGGGCAGACATGCTGAAACATCTGCAAGATGTTCCTTGATAGAGGAACAAGACAAGGCAGAAGAAAGTAATTCACAGGAACATTCCAGAAACCATGATGGGGCCCTGGTTATTGGCTAGGCACCAAATAGAAAATCGTTTCCACTTGCCAATATAAACTTCCCTTGTAGCAGGTTTTCTTGCCTCCTTTAGTACCTGCTGCATGTCCTCATGAAGAAAATGCCAAAAAGGAATCAAAATTGAATCATCCAGACAGTTAGTTGAAGTTATTTAGGACTGGTGTGCATCAAATCCCACCTGTCTTGTGTGAGTAGGTCCAGCTTGTGGTAATTGCCCTTGGCCAATTCCATAAGAATGGAAAACCAATGTTGCTTAGGCCAAAAGGGAGTCAACACAATGATTTTTGGAGAGTTGTGCTGAATCTTCAGAATTGCCTGGATATTGGTGAAAAGGGTGGAAATGCATAAAGGAACGTTAGCAGACATGGAAATGAAAATGCATCTATTTTCCAAGCTTGCTTGCATGGAGCCCTGCAGCTAGGGTTGCCAACTTTTCATGTAAAAAATTCTGGACATGTACTTGAAAGCAAAATGCATGCAATTTTGGTACCCCCATCCTCTATTATGCAGCCATTCCAGTGTCCCATTACTTGGCTATTTCTCCATTTCTTCTCTGTTGCTTTAAACACTGTCCAAAACTCTCAGTGAGCATACTGTTTTCTGCCTTACTTCTACAATGATTACAGATGTTTGGATTTAATTTAAAACTTTTATTTCAAATTTTATAGCACAAACACTGATAGACATTTGCTAAACAAAGCAATACAGTTTCACAATGAAAACAGACTTTGCATTAAAACTTTTCTGCCTTTGAAACTCACATTCACTGAAACAGCATTGAAAACCCACATTCAAAAAAATGCATCTAGCCAGTAATGTGTGCTAACCCTATAATGCTGCCCCCTTTCCTCCACCTTAACCCTATACCTTACCTTCATCCATCCCATAACACTGCCACTACACAAGACACACTTGGACACACAGACAATACTATATTTTATCCCCAACCTAATCTCGACGCTAACCCTAAAATACACAAACTTGTACACAAATATATAACACCTATATTTTACTCATCCCTGATCCTAACCCTACCTCACATACACATGCAGAAACACTCACACCTCCAACCTCACTTACCTATCTTGACATTACACAATACCAACATTTCGACTGTGTGGCAATCTGTATCATTGACATATCTTGATATTACACAATATCAACATTTCCACTGCATGGCGGTCTGTACAACTGACATTAAACCACACCCCTGGTGTTTGTTGAAGAAATGGCATTCAAGAAAAACATGGGGGACCTATATATATATATATATATATATATATATATATATATATATATATATATATATATGTATGCATTATCATGTATGTGATATATATATATATATATATATATATATATATATATATATATATATATATATATATTATCATGTATGTGATATATATATATATATATATATATATATATATATATATATATATATATATACATTATCATGTATGTAATATACATATATATATATATATATATATATATATATATATATATATATATATATCTATATGTATGTGTATTATCATGTATGTATGTATGTGTTAGCATGTATGTGGTATATATATATATATATATATATATATATATATATATATATATATATATATATATATATATATATATAAGTATGTGTATTATCATGTATGTATGTATGCGTTATCATGTATGTGATATATATATATATATATATATATATATATATATGTGTGTGTGTGTGTGTGTGTGTGTGTATGTATGTATGTGTGTGTGTGTATATGTGCAGTATCATGTTTCTGTGGTATTCTAAGCTTTATAAGGCAGTCAGAAAATCAGATACATGAATGTGCACATTGATCATATGGTCTTCTGACATGATCCCATTGAATAATGGTTTGGCATCCATCATCTTTATAGAGGGAGGGGTATGCTTAAATTATCTGCTAGTATTTGACACAACTAGATTTGATTAGTACAACAGCATCCTCAGGCTTGTGGCACTTGCACTTTTGGATACATTATATTTGTATAGCACCAGTTACTAATATTTGTTAGGCGTCTGTGACTACATCTGTCACCAGAAATAAATTCACCCAGAAAAAGAAACATTTAAAAGACTTCTTTGATCACATTAAATGATTACATCCCCACCAATAATACTTAAATAATAATCAAGTGCAATAAAAATATACTATTTAATCACTTAGTGAAAACATGAGTAACACAGCATGATAACTAAAAACAGTATCCTAATTCAGTAGCCTTCTGCTTCAAGATACATTTAATATTCATGGAGTCCTTCAGACGGATCTTTAATGCTTGCAACTTTAACTGCCAACATAGCTACTTAATATCCAATAACAGTACTTTGAAATATTACTGTATAGATATGAATTCCACATTCTGCTTCCTCTATATAAGCAGACTGTGGAATGAATAGGTAAAACTGCAACATTTCATAAGTATCTGAACCGCATTTGAAAGATGTCCATTCCTGGTCCGCTGCACAGTTCAAATGTCTTGAAGAATTCAAATTCCACTCGCGTGGAAAACAGACATAAACAATCAGTCACACAGATGCAAAAGACTGTTTTTGTCTTCTGCATCTGTGTGTGACCAGACACAAAGGGTGTTCTGAAAGAACAACACCCTTAAAAAAAAAAAGATTTTTTTTTAATTAAAAGAAAATTAATATTTAATCTTCTGGTATTTTTTCTGGACAATATGCTGTCCTTTCCATTTTCTGGACATTGTTCCTTAATTCTGAACAGTCCAGAAAAATTCTGGACAGTTGGCAACCCTACCTGCAGCAGAATTAGTTTAATTGTCTGTTTTGAAAAGCGGTAACTAGATCTATCTGAGGTGTTCTCCATAACTGGAACAACTCCTGGAAGACCACTTCATTCAATTTCCATTTGTGAGAGCCTATGCTGGCCTGCTGAGTTATTGCCAATATATTTTTCTCTGACAGAATGTAAGGCACTTAGTGGGTTAAGTAAAGCTGTACAGCTATCTCACAAGCCATTAAATTCAGACAGGCAGGGGGTACAACCTGCTACCTCCCCCCCACCCCCACTTATATACCACATCACTGGTCTGTAATCAGCTGAAGAGGTCCAGGGGACTACAGATGATGAAAAAATTTCAAGGCACACATCGCAGACAACATCTTTTTGATGCATATGTGCTTTGGTCTGTCTGAGGCATTCCACAGGCCTTGCACCTTTACCCCCCCCACTAGAAATTGCTCCCCAGGAAAAATCTGTGGCATCATTTGTTACAGATTAACTTTAGATCTGAGGAGCAAGGGAGACCTCGATTTAGAGCTATTTTCTGTTTCCATCAGTGCAGTTCCCTTTTGACAAAGCCTCTGAAATTCCAGAAGATGAAGATGTTAGGTCTATGTTTGTTTTTTTTTTTTTTACCAAGCACTGAATTTTCCTCATGTATAATACTGCGAGAGGAATCATGAAACTCGCGGAAGCCATGAACCCTAGAATCCTGAGATATTCTCTTGCATAAGTCAAAGATTGATAAGAGAAGCTCAGGAATGTTTCCAGAAAAAAATCCACATTTTCCTGAGTAAGAAAAGCCTTTTGATTAGAGGTGTCTGGAAAGCAGCCCAGAAACACAATCCTGTGTGATGGAGTCAAGCAGCATTTTTTTACACTTCTATGAAATCCACATTATTGACTCTTGATATCTAGGAAAAAAATCTGAAGATAAGTAAGTCATCTAAATAAGAAAATACATGAATGCCCTGCAGTCTGCAAAGAGCTATCACTAGAGCACAAACGTTTGTAAACACCCTTGGAGTTGCAGATAACCCAAATGGTATTGCAGAGAACTGAAAATGTTACCCAGATACAGAGAATCTGAGAAATATATTGAAGCCTGTGGCTATAGGAATGTGACAATAAGCATCCCTTAGATTTAAATTTACTATGACACTCAAAGGAAAAATGAGAGAGAACAGTGTCTGAATAGTCAACATAATTAATTTTGGTACATTCACATGCAGATTGAGAAAGGAAAGGTCTAGAACTGTTTTTTTTTTTTCTGGTTTACTTTTTCGGAGTAGTTTAGGTTTGTAATACCTTGATGGGAATGGACCCCATTCTTAAGTCAGGGTATGATTAAAATTTATGAAATTAGTATTGTTTCAGTCTTTGATGTTAGCCAAAAGTGATTTTCTTAGCACCCACAATGTGCCCAGAAGTGCCTCCTTCTGTAATTCATATGGGGTTATATGTATTAGTAGCAAATATAAGTACAACTATAAATTCTTTTACTTTTGCAACTGTCTGGGTACCTTTCTTCCACATTGCTTTCATTTTGCCTGCAAATCCTATTTTTGTATGACTTTCTGTCCCTTTATGTAAAGACACTGTAATCATTATATGTTGCAATTTCAATGATCAATGCTATTTTTGTCTTTTTTCATGGATTACTTTATCTGGTTTTCTTGCATCTATTTTTTGAACTGTTAATAATGGGTGCTCCCATGTGATATAAACTTCATCATTTTCTACCATGTTTTGTGGTTCATGTTTCCAATGTTTCCCAGCTACTTCTACATTGTAGTGTTAGCATAGTCTCTAATTCAACAGTCTTACCACATTTTTGTGGCTTTCAGTATACAAGCCCTCTGCCTGGAGTGTATCACACCAAGCAACAAGATGTTTGACTGTTTCCAATTCTGTTTTACACAGCCTGCATTTGAGCATTTCTTCCACCTTTTCAATGGACTTTATAAACCAACGTGTAAGTAGTCACTATTCTCGGTCTCCATTATTAGCTTTATATCTTTTGGTTTCAGTTCACCTCTTCTTAACCACTCCTGTGCTGAAGTTGTTCCAGGAAAACCTCTACACTTCTTTCCATTTCATCTGATCTTTTTCTTTATATTTTTTTCTTTTATTTTTGGCACATTCAGTTGCTGTCTGATTTTTATCTACTTTTGGTTTGATTTCCAAAATGTTTCTGCTAAACTAAGCAAAGATGTCATCTTTTTTTCTCTTTATGTTTTAAAATGTTCATTATGTTTGCATCTGGGGAGGTTAGCATATATGTATGTAGTCCCACAATTGCGGATCTATACAAGTAGTCGCTTTTGAGGAAGCCCAAACCTCCTTCAGAATGAGGAATATATCATCTTGGTATACACTGTTTTTTAAATATCATTTGGTTGTATTTTTTTTTATTTTCAAGTCCAATTGATTCAATACTTTTAGAGCCCAATCAGCCCAAAAGCTGCAAGTTAGAAAGGAAAAACAAATTGAACTTAATTCCTTGATGTCAAGGCAGTTTTCAATAATAGTTTTAATCTTCTGAAGTATTCCTTACTGAACTTTATTCTCATTTGTTTGTGTGTTATTGCTGACACTTCACCTGTTACAGCGGTTAGTGTTGTCACCTCACAGCAAGAGGTTCTCCCGTTCGATTCTCGGCTGGAGAGCCTTCTGTGTGGAGTCTACATGTCCTCCCCATGGTCGAGTGACGTTAAAGACATGCAGGTAGGTGCGAGCGTGAATGGGCGTGCCTTCTTTGAAGGTTGGGCATTGGGCTGGCAACTCGACACTGTAAAAATCCACTGCCAATCATGAGTGGACCGGAGTTCTACTGTGGCGACCCCTAACCGGGAAAAGCCAAAAGTCTTTTACCAAGTATTTATACCTTCCTTCTTGATCAAGTTCTTTTTTATCACATTCCTGTCTCAGGTTGAAATTTTCTTGGTGCTGCAGTATTCCTTTTTTAAATTAAGCTTTTGCACATTTATCAAGACCAAATGTCATTCTTATATCATCTTTGAAAGTTTTAACCATTTCTAGTTGTGCTTTCAGCTCCTCATCTGCCGAGCTATACAGTTTTATGTCATTCCAAAAAGTAGATGAGACATCTTTAAACAAGGGTAGGTAAATTGTAAGCATAGTCAAATCTGTTAAGTAAACAGCTTAATGGGTTAATAGAAAGACAAAACAGCTGTGATGACAAAGAATCACCCTGAAATACCCCCTTTGAATTTTTATCCATGGGATAATAATTTGCCCTTTGTCATGGCTCAGCTGCAAAGTGGTTTGCCACTGGTTCATAGTTACTACAATGTAACTGGTCTGTGGAGAGTGTACCTTGTACATTTATAAGCATTCCATTATCAATGAACACGGGATGGTGTCACATTCTTTTTTGTAGACTGTCCATACCATACTTAGATTACTTCCCTTTTTACAACTCTATATTATGACTTTGTTTTAGCAACAAATGATCACTTGTCCCATATGGCTTTCTTTTATTACCTTTTTGTTCTATTGCAATAAATAAGAAGTTATGTTCTTACCATAACGTTCCATGCTAGTTGTCTTCTTCTCGCCTTCTTTCTTGCTGGATGGGTTCAGAGCCAATCCTCGGCTCCGACTCGGCCTATATTATAGCTCGAGAGCTATTTTTACCGGTTCGAGGCAGCCCTATATCCCACAATACCATGCGCTAACTCCCCAGATCTCGTTGGCAGCTAACACATAGTATAAATTTATTATTATTATCCTTATTTCCAAGTACGGACTCCCTGCTGGTAACACTAAAGATACGGGGAAACCGTAAAGTATTGTATCACATGAAACAGTAGGACTCAGAGACCTTCAAGTCTGTCCAGGCTAGGGGGCAGGAGGGAGGGACGCAAGAAAGAAGGCGAGAAGAAGACAACTAACATGGAACGTTATGGTAAGAACATAACTTCTTAATGTTAAGTTGCCATTCTCGCCTTCATTCTTACTGGATGGGACAGCGTCCCTAGCACCTTGGTCCTGGGTGGCTCAATGGAACAGACTCCTGAGTACGGTGGAACCAAAGTCAGCTCTATTTCTGGAGGCTATATCAAGTTTGTAATGGGCAATAAAGGTATGTTGAGAAGCCCATGTAGCTGCTGCACATATGGCATCTAAAGGTAACCTTGCTTGAAAGGCTGTTGATGTTGATAGTGCCCTAGTTGAATGAGCCTTAGGCCTAGATGGGAGTTGCCTGTGTCTCAACTTGTAGACAAAGGTAATAATGGATGTCAACCATCTGGAAAGAGTAACCTTTGATACTGGAAGCCCTTTCTTCCCTTCAGCATAAGAGAGAAAGAGCTGATCTGACTTTCTGAGTTGTTTGTCCTGTCTAGATAATACCGTATTTGGCGATGAACATCCAATGAATGTAATTTCTGTTCAGCCCTGTTTGAGTAGTCTGGGAAGATGACAGGCAAGTCAATAGAGTGGTTTAGATTTGCTTCAGAGGAAACTTTCGGTAGGAAGGAAGGGTTTGTTCTGAGAGTTACCCTGTCTTTATGAAAGATCAAATAAGGGGGACAGACAGACAAGGCTTGGAGTTCCGATACCTTTCTGGCAGATGTTATGGCTACTAAAAACAGAGTTTTCTAAGAAAGAAGCTTGAGGGAGCAAGAGGCTGCGGGTTCAAAGGGAGGCAGAATCAATGACGTTAGAACCAAATTTAAATCCCATTGTGGAGGCGGATCCTTAACGGGAGGTCTAAGCAGGAAGATGCCCTTGAGGAAGGCTTTACAGAGTTTGTGGGACATAATATTTGCTTCTGAGAGCCCCACATGAAAATTAGCAATAGCCGCTAATTGTACTCTGATAGTGGCTGACGATGACTGAATTAAAAAGCTCCGCCAGAAAGTCTAGAACCTTATGAATTGGTGCATGGAAAGGATCTATGGACCTAGCTTGTGCCCAGAGCGAAAAACGCTTCCATTTACTCGCATAAGTCTTCCTAGTATTGGACTTATGGGAAGCAAGAATGATATCACGGACAGGAAGAGAAATAAGGGGAAGGCTGGCTATGGCTGGAAGTGGAGCAACCAAGCTGTGAGGTTGAGGGAATGAAGAGACTGATGCAGCTTGCCCGTTAGATGGGTCAACAGATCCGGAAGGGGTTACAGATGCCAAGGCTTTTCCAGTAGATAACTGTGCAGGAACGGAAACCATACTTGTCGAGGCCAATACGGAGCAATGAGGATCATTTTGGATCTCAATGCGGTTGCTTTCTGAATTAATTGCGGAATCAACGGTAAGGGGGGAAAGGCATATAGAAGACCCCGGGGCCAATCGTGAACAAGAGCGTCTCTGGGGAGATGGCCTGGTAGAGGAAAGAGTGTGAAGAAGTCGAGGCACTTGCTGTTTTGAGGGGTTGCGAAAAGATCACAGCAAGGCTGGCCCCACTTCTGAAATATTCTGTCTGCTACCGCTTGATTTAGAGACCACTCGTGAGGCATGAGGATTGTTCTGCTCAATCTGTCCGCTATGATGTTGGACTTCCCGGGGATATGCGTTGCTATCAGAAACCGTTGAGAGGAAATCGCCCATTGCCAAAGTCTGAGTGCTTCTCGACATAGGGGGTAGGACTTTGTTCCGCCCTGCTTGTGTATGTACCACACCACAGACATATTGACCGTTTGAATTGCTATAGTCCCTGTGGGAAGAGAGTTCTGAAGGGCTTGCAATGTTAAAAGCACCGCTCTCATCTCCAGGACATTTATGTGCAGGTGGCATTCTAATTGTTACCATGTGCCCTGGACAGTCCTGCCCTGATAGTGCCCCCCCCCCACCCAATCAGGGAGGCATCCGTTGTCACCGTGGCAACTCGGGGTGGAAGAACAAAGGGTCTGCCCTGAAAGAGCTGAGGGGAAACCATCCACCAGGAGAGGTGTTCCTTGCATGATGGGGTTATCAAGATGTTGTGAGTCATTGGGCGCTGTTGAAAGGACCACTGAGAAAACAGCATCCACTGAAGGATTCTCATGTGGAAGCGGGCTAATGGGAGGAGAAGGATCGCTGCTGCCATGAGGCCTAACGTTTTCAGCACTAACTTGACTTGAACTCTGTTGGACTGAAACAGAAACTGAACATTCCGCCGTATGTCTGTCACTCTCTGAGGTGGTAATGTTGCAGACATTTCTGTGGTGTTTAACACGGCGCCTATAAAGTTTATACATTGACAAGGCGACAAGGAGGATTTTGCAAAATTCATAGAAATACCTAGATTGTTGCAAAGTTGAATAGTGTAATCCCTGACCATTATAAGATGCTGCTTGGTGGTAGCGGAAATAAGCCAGTTGTCTAAATATGGAAACACCTGGAATCCTTTTTGTCTCAGGTGAGCCATGACCACTGCCAAGCATTTGGTGAACACCCAGGGGGCTGTGGTGAGACCAAAGGGCTGGGTTCTGAATTGATAATGACTGGCTCCCAGCCAGAAGTGGAGAAACCTCCTGGAGTGCCTGTGTATCTTTATATGATAGTACGCGTCCTGGAGGTCTAACGAGCACATCCAGTTGTCTCTGCCCAAAAAGGGTAGAATGGACTGCAGTGTTACCATCCGAAATTTTGTCTTTTGTACAGAGTTGTTCAATCTGCTGAGGTCCAAAATGGGTGTCCAGTCTCCTGTGTTTTTTGGTACCAAAAAGAATCTGGAGTAGATTCCTGATCCTAGCTGATCTGCTGGGACTGCCTGGATGACTCTTTTTTTCTAACAGCTTTTTTATTTCTAGCTGTGCCTGACCCCTTTGTCTGGGTGGTACATCTGGTAGGGGTCTTGGCAGTTGTACCAGAGGGGAAATGAAGGGAATTTTGTAACCCTCGGATATGATCGACTGTACCCATTTGTCTTGGGAGAGGGATTGCCAGGCTTCCGGGTACAGAGATAATCTTCTCCCGACTGCCTCCGAAGGTGGACAGTCGGGCAGCTTCTCAGGGATGCTGAAAGGGTTGGTCAGGGAAGGATTCCCTGGAACCCTGGTTCTGTGGACCCCCTCTGCCCCTGGGGCGGCGTCTGTTATTTTTCCCCCCTCTGCCTCTGGGGGGAAATTCACCACGTGCGGCAGGCGCTACTCCCTGTGGTTTGTGGAACCACATCTTTCCACCCTTCTGGCCCTTAGGATAAGGTCTAGAAGGTGTGGAAAAGTGGACTCCCACGGCAGAGAGAGTCTTACCATCTTGCTCGCATCTGGTGAGGGTATTCTTCACCTGAGGTCCAAACAATTCTGAACCATCAAAGGGGGTGTTGGTGAAGGACGCCTTGAAGGGATCGGCAAAGTTACAGAGTCACATCCAAGCGTGACGTCTCAACGCAACACCTGTGCCTGCGGCCCTACTCACTCCATCGGCTGCGTAGGAGATAAGCCGCATGGAGGAGTTCACAATGGAATTCAGGGTAGCCAGCTGGGAGTTCATCTTGTCCTGATAACCTGCAGCAGAAGGATCCTGTATGGTTTCACCCAGCTCTTTGAGCAAATCTCTCTGAAGGCAGGTGAAATGACATAAATAGTTCAGTGACCACATGGCGAAGGTCGGTGAAGCAAATGTCCACTTACCATACCTGTCCTTGGTCCTGGACTCTTTGTTAGGAGGATGAACAGATACAGAAGGATCAGGTAATTCCTTCTTAGTGGCTGCTGCTGCCACCATATCATCTACTGAAACACCTTTGATCAGAAAGGATTTGTGCTCCGGAGCAGAAATAAATTTAGAGGGCCTCCTAGGGGTAGGTTCCATTGAGTCAGGAGCTGCCCATGCCTTTCTGGCCACTACTTCCATTAGTGGGTCGAAAGGGGGAGACACCCAGGAGGTGGAAGGATGAGATCCAAAAGCGTCAAGGTAAACCGACTCGTCCTCGGAGGGTTTGAGAGTGGACCAGTTTCCCCTCTGTTTCAGGATCTCTAGGATGTCTGAAAAAGAGACATCCTCAAAGAGGGATCTCGGGGAACCCTCCGACTCATCCAAGTCGGTGTCCGACGTGACAGACTCAGGGGAGTCTATGTGCTTCTTCTTGCACTTTCTTTTCCTAGGGGGTTCCCCTGAAGCTTCAGGGGAGGCCTCGGAAGAGGAGGAGACACCCAAAGTGGGTACCCTACGCTTTGGATCTCTGCTGTCAGATGCAGGTGGATGGCCAGAGACCGTAACAGGCATTGTAGAGGGAGAAGCTGCAGAACGTAACCTTGGAGTGGACACTGGGTCCAGCACGCTCCTTATCACTTTGAAGGCTCCCCTATCAGGCACCAAAGGCAGTCCCGGCTCCGAAGAGACCTGAACTGCTCCCGGCACTGACAGAGAGGGCTCCGAGAATGATGTCGGGGCCGAACTAACCAGAGCCGAAGCTCCAAGAGGGAGAGCGGGGTCAGACAAGGGTCCGATGCCACTCGCCCCCTCGGAGCCGACAATGGAGACCCGGCGCCTGGACCTCTCCACGGATGGAACCAATGAAGAAGTCGGAGCCAACGACGCCAGAGCTGAAGGTGGAAGTATTGGCTCCGACGTGGGCAAGGTTACGGTTCCGACAAACTCCGGCTCCGAACTCGAAAGGTGAGTCAGGGAGGAATTGATGGTGGTACCGAGGGAGCCATAGTCTGGTGAGATGGACTTTGGAGCATTTGGACTAGTGCCTGAGATTTTATAAGTCTACTGATCACCCTCTCAATATCATGGTCGGAAAGCCTGGATGACCTGGATGAATGAGTCCTATGACTCCGCTCCGATAGGAGTGGTGATCTCGGAGCCGATCGGACGGATTCTAGCGAGGGGGATCTAGAGCGCTTGCGTGCTGGAGTCGGCTCTGATGCAGGTTTCGGAGCGGATACGACCTTGCTCGCTTCGGATCCGATTGGAACCGATGTCGGAGCCGTCTCAGTTACACCAGTCCTCGACTCAGAAGCTGGAGCCGAGGGTTTGGCGGTTTTAGAAGACTTCCCCGAGCCAGACTTGGACAGGGAGTCTTCGGGCTTCAATAAGCCCCTCAAGATGAGCTTATTATGATGCTCCTGCAGGAGTCTTGAACTAAATCCGTGACAGATGGAACAAGAGTCCTGCAGGTGTAAAGGCCCCAAGCAATAGACGCAAGAAGTGTGACCGTCTGTCAGAGACATTTTCTGACAGCACGAGTCACACTTCTTGAATCCCGAGACCTTAGCGTCTTTGTACATAGTCCTAAATACAGAAAACACAGTCAGCCCACACACTCACTCAACTTATACCCAGAAAGGAGTTAAGGGGACTGACTAAAACACCCACACACAGACACTCTAAGGGATGGGGGAAACTAAGCTAAAGCCCGTAGGCCCGATTATAAAAATTAACTAAAAGGAGGGGAAGAAGGGCTACAAAAAGGGCTGTAATAAATAAAACTATCGATAGGGACCTAAGGTAGGAAAACTATCCGGAAAACTATCTGAAAAATAGCTCTATTGAAAAAAATCTCTTTTACTGACCTGAGCCGGTAAAAAAGGCAACCTCGCAGCGAAGCGGCAAACAATATCTGGGGAGTTAGCGCATGGTATTGTGGGATATAGGGCTGCCTCGAGCCGGTAAAAATATCTCTTGAGCTATAGTATAGGCCGAGTCGGAGCCGAGGATCGGCTCCGAACCCATCCAGCAAGAATGAAGGCAAAAATGACAACTTAACATCAAAAGTTATGTACTCACCATAAGGATGGATCTGTGTTGTCCATTTTCTTTCTTCCTCAACTGATGGGTCTCAGATCCGACCGCAGATCTGGCTTGGCCGCTTTCACTAGATTCATGGATCCAACCTCTCAAGCTCCTCCCTTATCCATAATGCCCCACCAACCTAACATAACTCAGATCAAGTTTGCTGCCCCCAGAAACAATAGTTTAGTCTATACAGAGTCAGTTGAGAAGAAACAGCAAAGAAAACTGGACCTCAAACAAGGAATGATGGGTTCCCAAGAAAAATGCCTTAGGTGTCTTCCAGGAAGAAAGGGAAGGGAGTAGGAGGGTGGGAAGTTGAGGAAGAATGAAAATGGACAACACAGATCCATCACTATGCTGAGTATATAACTTTTGTATCTGAAGTTGCCATTTTCATTTATTCCTCAACTGATGGGACAGAGTCACCAGTCGGCTTAGGTGGTCCTCATGAAAGGACATTTTAGAGTACTGCAGGGCCAAAAGCAGTTCTGTTCCTAGAAATCAAATCCAGCTTGTAATGAGCAATAAAGGTATGAACATTAGACCAAGTGGCAGTGGCACAAATGTCATCTATCGAAGCTCTTGACCAAAAGGCTGAAGAAGTCACCATAGACTTCACTGGATGTGCTCTTGGTGGATTAGACAGAGACAAACCTCTCTGCTTATACACAAAGCATATGCAATCAGTCAGCCATTTGGCTAAAGTCACTTTGGTAACTGCCATGCCCAATGTGTTATGAGAAAAGGAGATAAACAATTGGTCAGAATTTCTGAAATCTTTGGTTCAATGAAGATAAAAATGAAGTTGCCTATACATGTCCAAAAGATGCAGTATATATTCACCTTTATTGGAAAATTTTGGGAAGAAAACTGAAAGGTTAATAATGTGATTAATGTTAGACTCAGAAGCCAACTTGGGTAAAAAGAATAGGTTAGTATGCAAAGACAACCTATCCTTATAAAAGATCAGGTAAGGACGCTTGGATGAAATGGCCTGGAGCTCAGAAACTCACCTATCTGACATAATAGCAACTAGGAAAAAGGTCTTCCAGGACAAAATTTTAGGTCTGATTTGGTGGAAGGCTCAAATGGACTTTGGGTCAAGCTTTGAAGTAAGACAGATAAGTCCCAAAGAGGACCTGAGTCTTTAACTGGGGGGGGGATAAGTAAAAAGATGACTTTCAGAAAGGTTTTGCACAACTTTAAAGAAGCCAAAGAAGCATGATTTCCACTGGAATGAAAATTAGAAATGGCAGCCAGATGGACTTTGATGGTAGAGAAGCTAGCCCCCCTCTTTGAAGATGGATGCTAAAAAATTTAGAACTGCTGAGACTGGGGCAGAAAAATAATCCAAATTTTTCTGGAGAGCCTAAATAGAAATTCTCTTCCATTTACTTCTGTAAATCTTCCTAGTAGAAGCCTTTTGAGAGGACAAGAGAATACATCAGACCGGAGAGGAAAGCCTGGGCTGTCTAGCTACCACTGGAACTGGAGAAACCATGAGGTTAACTTGAGGCCTGTTGTGTCCAGATGAGCTACTCCCATCAGATGAGACAGAAAGTCTGGGCTGGGGTGCAGTATCCAGGGCAGATACAGAAGATGAGGCCACAGAAATGGAAATGAGATCTGACAAGTCCAAAAGGGTGTAATGAGGATAACTGTGCACCACAACCAGTGAGATTTCTGTAGAAACCTGGGGAGTAGAGGTTATGTGGATAAGCATAGAAGAGATGGGGGGGGCAATTTTAAACCAGACCATCTCTTGGTGACTCCTCCAAAGGGGGGATCAGGGTGAAGAACCTGCTGCACTTGTTGTTGGGGAGGAAGCAAAAAGATCACAACATGGCTGGTCCCATCAACGGAAAGTTCTTTCCACCACTTTGGCATTGAGAGACCACTCATGAGGCATCAGAGTTCACCTGCTGAGTTTGACTGCAAGCACACTGGATTGCCCTGGTATATCCATTGCACTGAGAAAGCGACCAAAAGAGCTCACCATTTCCACACTCTCATTGTCTCACGGCAAAGAGGATAAGACCTGGTTCACCCCTGTTTGTTGATGTACGAGACCACAGACATATTGTCTGATTAGATCACAATTGTCCTGGTGGGGAAACCATCTTGAAAGGCCTACATCTGTCATCACCAGGACATTGATATGTGAATTGTCCTCTTGAGAGGACCATGTACCTTGGACTGCCCTTCCCAAGAAATGGCCTTCCACCCCAGATGGGAGGCATCTGTGGTCACTGTGGATACTGGGAGAGGTAAAACAAAAGGAATCCACCAAAGAAGGTGTTCCTTGCAAACTTCTATAATCCTGACTGGAGTGCATAACAGCTGCTGAAGAATAGACCATTGAACTGGCAGGGTCCATTGTGGAATCCACATATGATATCTGGCCAATGAAACTAGAAACTAGAATTATAGCTGCAGCAGTGGACCCTAAGGCTAGCAAGACTAGTCATGCTGGCAGATAGGAATGTGAAATTAGGAATGAGTTGTGACTTGTTGTAATTGATTGAGATACCCAGATGGTGCCACAATTGGAGCAAGTAGTCCCTTGCTTGTAGAAGTAGATGCCTGGTCAGGGCAGTTAGGAACCAGTCATCTAGATATGAAAACACCCAGAATCCTAGCAGTCTTAGGTGAGCTGCTGCCACCACCATGCATTTGGTAAACACCCTGCGGGCTGTGGTGAGACCAAAAGGCAGTGCTCTGATCTAATAATGACCATCTTCAAGCCCAAAGCACAGATATCTTCTGGAGCACCTGTTCATTTTGATGTGATTAAACTCATCTTGAAGATATACCAGAGAAACTTTCACTTGACAACAACTCCTACTGAGCACAAAAACAAAAGACCATACACAAATATACTCCAAGCAGTGCATGGCAGCTCTTGGCATTAATATATAAGGCAACAGTACAGTCTCTTCATAAAAACATGAGTTTAATTGCAGGACAAGGTAAGCGCTTTCACAAATTTACATTTGCTTCATCAGACCATTTCACATAACATTTCATAACAAGCTTAAATACTTTATCTCCTACTACTGAATTTTAAAATAACTAATCCCATTCATTCCAAATTAATGATGTCATCAACCACTTGACTTTTAATATTTCTATACAGCATAAAACAAAATAAAATATGATAAAATAAACATCCTTATACATATTTGAAAGAAACATTCACTATAGAGTCATTTTAAAAATATATAAATATTTATTTTATTACTACTTTACTTATTCAGCTTCCTACTTTTAAGTGTTGGTGTAATAACAATCTGCTCATTCAGCCCCTTCCCTAAATGTGTTTTAAGATTAATAATCCATTTGAGCTCTCTTTCTTCTCTTATTTGTTATATTGCCCATCCTAGCCCCATCTCTCATATTTTCTAACACATTAAATCTGAACTGATGTTCTATCCCCTGCTCTAACTTATGTTTAGCTATGGCACTGCATTTGTGTCCCTTTCTAGTGCAATACGTATGATCTATTATACGCTCACTCAGGCGTCTATTAGTTTTACCTACGTAAAAAAGATTTACAACATATGCAATGAGCAAGGTATACCAGATTTGTACTGTTACAATCAGCATTAACTTTCATCTCATACTTATTTCCTGTGTTTGGTTGTATAAGCACATTATTTACATCTATATACTCACAAAATGCACAGTTGTTGCATTTCTTGGTTCCTTTATTATGTGAAGAGTATGCCGGGTCCTCTATTCTCTTTGGGTAACTCAGTCTCTGTTTAAGTGATCTTGTATTCCTGTAAGTTACATATGCTCTATTTCCTACTTTCTCTGCTATCTGACTGTCTACTTGTAACACATGCCAATTATTTTGAATAATTCCCTTCACCCTTTTGAAGTCACTAGAATAAGTAAAAGTGAGTGCAATATTATTTAACTTTCTTTTATGTGTTGAACTCTCATATTTGTGCCCTGAATAATAAGGTCTAGCTTTATTACGTCTCAACCCTCTAGCTTGGTTGCATGCTGCTTCTATGTCACATTGTCTATAAACTCTTCTTGTAAAATCAATATTAAGCTGATGCAACTCTTTTTCAAAAGCCATATCTTTATCAGTTAGTCTTGAAAATTTCATAGCTTGACCTTTCAATATATTATTAAATGCATGCAGAAGGTACATGCTAGCTCTATGTACATAAGTGGCACATTGACATTCCTTTCTATATCTACCATTGTGAAATTGTCTCTCCTTGTTTCTATTAATCCTAATGTCCAGAAAGTCAATCTCACTATGGGTGTCTCTCTGTGAATTTAAGAAATGAGTTACTACTAGTCAAGTAGTCTACATATTCCAACAATTGTGCCTCATTTACACACCATAGTAGAAAGAGGTTATCAACAAAGTGACAATAAAATTCCAAATATTGCTTGGCTAACTCATGTTCAATTAAAATCTCTTTCTCCCATTCAGCCATGTTGGCGTAGCTACTGGCACATGACATGCCCATAGCTATGCCAGAGGTATGCATATAATACTTTTCATCAAATAGAAAGATGTTACATTCCAATACTAGTTCCAACAAAAAACAAATAAAGTCAATATGTTGTTCAGTATATGCCTTCATACGTGTTAAAAAACTTTTAACCATTATTAATCCTTCTAAGCTAGTAATAACGGTAAATAATGAGGTAATACCAAGAGTCACCATGAATTTTACTTTCTCAACATCACTGGATAAACTTTGAGTACAATTATACCACTCTTGCAAAAATTGTATACTATTACATATTATATATTCATATTTCTTTAATATAGGTTTCAACTGTTTATCAATGTATATTGATAACGGTTCAGTGAGCCAACCACTGCCAGCTACTATTGGCCTAAATGGAGGTGTAATAGGAGTCTTATGAATCTCAGGCAAACCTTGTAAGGTAGGAACTGTTGGGTGTTCAACCACCAAATATCTAAACAAATCCTTAGTGATAATAACATTATTCATACATTCAGCTAAGGCATTTAATATATAATCTTGTATTTTTTCAATATTTTCTTTATCAACAATTTTATATACTTTCTCATCTTATAACATATTTTTTATAGTTTCAAAATAATAAATCCTATCCATTATGACTATTAAACCACCTTTATCTGCTGGATGAATTACTATGGTGGTATTGGTTTCAAGCCCCTTAAGTGCTTGCTTCATATCTAAAGAAAGGTTTTCTGTTTCTGACATTCATTTTTCCCTTTTCAAAATAGTCATAAACCTCCTTTTCACACAGTTTGTAAAAAAATATCTAATACTGGGTGACACTGTGGATTAAAAACACTAGGTATTCTAAATATAACCCCCCTTCATCCTGTGTATCAGCATTAAATAATTTCAGTTGTACATTTCTCATAAAAAGTATTAGATCAATTAAAACATTCGACAGTTCTGCTGACTGAACAGGAATAAAGGAAAGTCCCTTATTTAGAACTTCACATTCAATGTCTGTTAAATACCTGGATGGTATGTTCCATATCAATTGTTCTCTATCGGTTTCCACATTTTCTTTATCATGTTTATTTCATGAAACATTGTCTTCCTCTTGTTCCTTCCTCATTGGTCTACAGCTTCTACTGATTGTTTCCTTTTCGAACAAATTGGTAGAGGTAGGAAATAAATGGTTCTCTGGTGGACGCCATGATTTTAGGTCTAACTACCGGTTCAGAGCCCGCCCCTTTTTCTTTTATTGGCAGATCATTTTCTTTCACTCCCTCTGCCATTGGTGTTCTGTAGATGGAGGTGTCCTCATTTAAAGGAAATTGAACCTTTTCTGTATATTGTCCGTTGCTAAGGTAAAATGCCACTGCTGACTGCAGGTATAACATTCATGGTTCTCTCAGTCCGTTTCTACTCTAACTGCCATGGTTTGTCCCTCGGCCATGTAAACACAAAGCCCCTTTCAAAATCTCTAAGGTCCCTCTGAATTTTTGTTCTCTTTTGTTGCAGCAGTTTCCTTTCATATAGTTGTATATGTTCAAATATGTCACTCACACAAAATTCTGCTGCCTCATTCCCAATCAGCTGACAAATATCATTGTACTGTCCTTGAACTTTGTTACACAATTCTTCTTCTATTGGTAAAAAATAGTCTACCAGCAACCTTATGTATGCATGGCTTGGTTCCAGATAAATGTTTTGCCATTTGGCTAAAAGTAGATATAGAAAGGAATGTCAGCATGCCACTTATGCACATAGACCTAGCATGCACTCTCAGCATATATTTAATAATATACTGAAAGGTCAAGCTATGAGATGTTCAAGACTAACTGATAGAGATATGGATTTTGAAAAAGAGTTGCATCAGCTTAATATGGATTTTACAAGAAGGGGTTATAGACAATGTGACATAGAAGCAGCATGCAACCAAGCTAGAGGGTTGAGATGTAATGAAGCTAGACCTTATTATTCAGAGCGCAAATATGAGAGTTCAACACATAAAAGAAAGTTAAATAATGTTGCACTCACTTTTACTTATTTTAGTGACAACAAAGGGGTGAATGGAATTATTCAATATAATTGTCATGAGTTACAAGTAGACAGTCAGATAGCAGAGATAGTAGGAAATAGACCATATGTAACTTATAGGAATACAAGATCACTTAAACAGAGGCTGTGTTACCTGAAGAGACTAGAGGACCCAGCATACTCTTCACATAATAAAGGAACCAAGAAATGCAACAACTGTGCATTTTGTGAGTATATAGATATAAATAATGTGTTTATACAGCCGAACACAGGAAATAAATATGAGATGAAAGTTAATGTTGATTGTAACAGTAAAAATCTGGTGTACCTTGCTCATTGCTTATGTTGTAGATCTTTTTACACAAGTAAAACTAATAGATGCCTGAGTGAGCATATAAAAGATCATATGTATCGCACTAGAAAGGGACTAAAATACAGTGCCATAGCTAAAGATATGTTAGAGCAGGGGATGGAACATCAGTTCAGATTTAATGTGTTAGAAATTGTGAGAGATGGGGCTAGGATGGGCAATATAACAAATAAGACAGAAGAAACAGAGCTCAAATGGATTATTAATCTTAAAGCACATTTAGAGAAGGGGCTGAATGAGAAGATTGTTATTACACAAACACTTAAAAGTAAGAAGCTGAATAAGTAAAACAGTAATAAAATAAATATTTATAATTTTTAAAATGACTCTATAGTGAATGTTTCTTGCAAATATGTATAAGGATGTTTATTTTATCATATTTTATTTTATGTTGTATAGAAATATTAGAAGTCATGTGGTTGATGACAACATTAATTTGGAATGAATGTTAATTCAATAGGAGGTGATAAAGTATTTAAGCTTGTTATGAAATGTTATGTGAAATGTTCTGATGAAGCAAATGTAAATTTGTGAAAGCGTACCTTGTCCTGCAATTAAACTCGTATTTTTTATAAAGAGACTGTGCTGTTGCCTTATATACTAAAGCCAAGAGCTGCCGTGCACTGCTTGGAGTATATTTGTGTATCATCTTGAAGATATATCAAGGACATCCAATTGTCCTTTTGCAACAGAGGCAAATGGAGCAAACCTTGATCATCTGCAACTTTGAATATTTTATATACTGGTTTAGTTTGCTGAGATCCAGAATGGGTCTCAAGTTCACGGTCTTTTTTGGCACCAAAAAGAATGTTGAATAAAGTCCTGATCCTATCTGGTCTGGGGGGAATTCTTGGATAACTCATTTTTCTAACAGCTTTCTTATTTGCAGAACTGCTGCTTCTCAGTGATTGTCTGGAGAACTGGGAAAATGGTATGAAATAACCTCTGAACATGATCTTCTGCATCCAAGTATCTGTTGTGATGGATGCCCAGGCTTCTAGGTGCAGAGACAAGCACTCCCCAACTGCCTCCAGAGAAAAGCAGCCATGCAACCTTTCAGGAGCTCTGATAGGGTTTGTCCAAAAAGGAATCCCTGACACCCTGGTTTTGCAGACCACCTCTGCTGTGAGAACAGAACCATCACCTCATGAGTCTTGGAAAAGACCTTGGGACTTACAAAATCACATTTTCTTACTTCCTTGTTGAGTTCATGAAAAGGGTCTCTGAGAAGTAGAGAGATAGATACCAATGGTAGACAAGGTCTTTCTTTCTTGCTCACTTCTGGAGTGCATTTCATTTACCTTTGTGCTGAACAGTGAAGATCCATCGAAAGGAGCGTTGAAGAACAAAGAGTTGAGGGGCTCCACAAAATTGCACAAGTACATTCAGGCATGTCTTCTGATGGCTATGTCCAAGCTTGCTGCCCTTGAGGTACTGTCTGCAGTATGGGAAATCAACCTCATGGACATATTAGATACAGACTGAAGGTTGAACAGTTACAAAGAAACCTTATTTTAGTCCTCCACAGACATGGACCCAGAAAGAGATTTGGAAAGCTCCTTTGTCAAATCTCTTTGCAACCTAGTATTTGTGCCAAATAATTCAGAGACCACACAGCAAAGGTTGCTGAGGCATACACGTGTTTTCCAAATCTGTCCAAAGCCTTACACTCCCTGTTAGGGATATGGACAGATGTGTTCGGCTCTGCAAACTCTTTCTTGGAGGCTGCTACTACAACCATGGCATCTTCTGGGACCCCTTGCTCCAGTGTGCTCTGTCCTTGGTGAGGTTAAAAATCTATCTGATCACTTGGGAATTGGTTCCATTGTATCCACTTCCTTTCATGCATGGCATGAGACAATATCTATTAGCTCATCAGCTGGGGGGGCTACCCAAGATGCAGCTGGGCCAGACCTGAAGGCCTCCAGGAGCATCAGCTCCTCCTGGGAAGGGGGGTCAGAAGACCATCCACCTTTTTACTTTAGAAGTCCCAGTATTTCTTCAAAGGAGACATCAGGTGGAGATCTGGGGGATCCCTTCCACTTCATCAAAGTCAGTGTCCTCAGTGAGAGACTCCTGAGGGAAATCCAAGTGTCTCCTTTTACACATTTTCTTTCTTGGGACCTCATCAGTGGGATGGTCTGGTGAGGTCTCAGAAGTGCCAGAGGATTCCCTAGGGACTGACTGGAGGCTTGTTCAGGCAGCCTGTCCCAGCAAGATAGAGGTGAGAGGCTCAGAACTGATATCTGACATTGGAACAGAAATAGGATTTGAAGGGGGCAAGAATGTCATTTACTAGGCAGAGAGAAAGCCCTCCCCGCTACCTCAAAGCCAGAGGATCTAGGGGAAACAGAGACCGGCAGCACTGGAGCTGAAGACCTATGTACTAATGAGCCCTGAACTCACCCAGATCCCCATCTCAAGGAGGGAATCAGACCTGAGCTGTCTAGCACCCCAACCCCATGGAGCTGGTGCCAATGCTTTGGCTCCAAGAGTCCTCCTGCTCCAAAAGCATCAGATCTGGATGACTTGGGAACATGTTTGGAGTTGAAGAATGACCTATCTTCGGATCTGACAAGGACACCTACAAGAATCTTGAAGACAAGGGTCTAAAACCACAGACTGGATCAATGAAGGAGATATGATTGAGTGATTCATATGAAATGGTCAGTAGTGGGCAGGCTAATGGGTCTCATGGGAGATGGAGACAGGATTACCCCCATCTGGATCTGATCTCTGAGGAACTTGCTCATTATCCTGTCCACCTCTGCTTCAGACAGTCTCCTAGAGGACCGGAGCTAGTAGATACAAAAAAGAAAAAGAAAAAAAGAAAAACTGCTCTAACTGAAGATGGTATAAACCAAAAATAACACCAAAAGGCACTTAAAAAAGAAGAAATTAAACTCAAAAGAATTAGCATAACCACACTTTATTATCCACTTTTGTCCTCATGGGACTTCATCAGAATCAATTAAAACACTGAAATCACAACTATAATAAGCCAAGTCTCACCAATGAGGATCAAGAAATAATTAAACTATTAAACTAATAAATATATTTAAAGTAGTATACCAACTAAAATAATATAATTTTTAACAGTCTCAACCTTTTAAATTTTAAAAAAACATTTAATATTAGTAACATAATTGAAACCTGGTATTTTATCTGCTCCGAACTTAAGCTGCCACAATGTCTCCTTCTGTTCTACTTTATTTTTTAAATCTTCCCCTCTCATATCTAAGGAAATTGACTCTATTACAGTAAAAAGAAATTTCTTAAATGTCAAACAAACCTGGGAATGTCTAAAAAGGGCATTTATTTCCTTTTTTGCATGTGTGTTTGTGTTTTTTGTGTTTTTATACTGTTCTACTGATGTCGAGCACCAATAGAAAACTGTTGGATCTTTCTATCCATCCTATTCCGAGGTGTTGGTGGTAATGATTTGATGGTCAATATGTTAAAAACTATGGCTGAGATTCAGAAATTGCTTGCTATGCTGGTAGAAAAACTTCAGTTTTCTTTTAATTCAAGATATGGCTCTACCAGCTCAGAAGATGATGGAAGTACAGCTATTTTTAATCCTTGTAGTTCTTACAAATAAGGATGTGAAGAAGTTAATGATAATGGAGTTAGAATTTTCAATGACATCCAGATGATTTTAGAACACAGTGATAATCCTTTTTCCGAAGCTGGTCTTCCTTCCTATTGTGGTTGAGAATCTGAACTAAGACGAGTTCTTCATGAACTGGAGAAACAACGTAAAAGGTATAGATGTCTGGCCACTGAAAATAAATATTTCAAAAGATGTTTAACCTTACATATTTTTTCTAAGGGTCTCCATTTTTTTAAGCGGCCTAATGATGTTACTACCTCTGACCCGTTTTTTTGAAACCTTGGTTACCTTTTTCAATAACAGCGGGTTGGAACTGTTACGTCTGCTTATTCAATGTAACCAGATGTTATTACAGGATTTAAAGAAATGTGTGCTTTATTTAGATCAGGAAGTTCATAGATTTTTAATCACTTCTCCTGAACATAACAATGACTATTCTGAAGTTATACGTTCAGTTGCAAAGTTTGACAGACTAGTTACTTCTCGTAAGCACAAAAGATTGTTAGAGACACTGCAGCTTATAATAATAAAACAGCTTATTTACGTTTTGATCTGAGCTCACATAGAAACAAGATCAAGAATGGAAAGTCAGACGCTGTATCTTTAAAGAGGGGCATGTCTTTAAATTCTATCAATCATGAGATGAGAACTCAAGCAGGATCTGCAACTACCAATCATAATCAAGCAGAGGTTACTTCAGAAGGAAGTGATACTGATCGAGCTAATTTAATAGCAGCAGGAGTAAATTCGGATGGGATTGTAGAATTACCATTTTATTCTCCAAAGAGATTGAATAAGCAAGGAGTCCCTTTAGGAGCCAGACCCAAGGAATTTCCCTTACCAAAGAGATGTGGCTTTCCCAGCAACAACGGATACAACAACTATGGGGTGGTCACGAAATGGAGGAAAAAGGCAAATTCTCTGAGTGACTAAGTTAGTGCATTAAGGTTTTTAATCTTTCTAATAAAACGTTTACACCTTCCCAGTTAAATGTACTAGAACAAGTGCTGAATTTTGTGCCTACAAGAAGGGCAGAGATTAGTAGGACTTTGCTAAGTTTAAACAAATATACACACAAGTTAAACTTGAGTAGCCCAACCCACTCATCCTACCTCCCCCCACCCCCCAATCCAATTATATCCCACTCCCAAAACACATTTCCAGGCAACACAACTCTACCCTCACACACAACCAACCAGAAATCCTAGTTGTACTTCTCACTCAAAGTAGTATCATGTTACCCACACTCACATCCCTATCACTAGCTCTACTATCGCTAACCTTCCTAACTTCCTTACAAACAGATCTACCGTTGCACAACTGCTATCACACTACCCACACTAGCCCACCCTCTCAAACTCACTCAGACTTCTACATCTGCCCTACAGTCATAAATCTTACAACTACATATTACTCACTAACAAAAATTACACCATCTCATCACACTAAGAAAAACTCTCATAGACCAAGCTCGCAAACAATTAATATTAAAAAACACATACTGACACTCCTACAAATTCTGCTAACCTCTGGTGACATTCACCCAAATTCAGGTCCCCTCTCAGCTAGACAAACATCTGACCTGCTAATCCTAAATCTCAACATAAGAAGTATTATCAATAAGCTAACAGACCTACATGCATTCATAGCCCACTACAACCCTGATATACTCACCATTACAGAAACCTGGCTTACACCCAGTATCCAAGATAAAGTCTTTCTTCCCCCAGGGTATAATACACTTAGATCTGATAGAACAAACAGGAAAGGAGGAGGAGTAGCCATTCTCTTTAAAAACACCCTTAACCTCCAGCTCCTGCACACCACACCACCCACTTTTCAAACTGCTGAAGTCCTGTTTTCTGTCCTATCCATAATAAACACCAAGAAGATTAATATAATATGCTGCTATATACCTCCAGGCAACAACTCGCTCATAATAGAAGACATCCTACACTGGACAAAGGACAATCTACCTCAGGAAACGATCCTACTAGGAGACCTTAACACTGACTGGGCAACCTGTAACTCCAGCAGCCCCTCTACACATATCAATCTATATGGGTTCTCTCAACTAATTAAAGAACCAACTAGAATAGATGAGAAAACAAAGAGAGAATCCATACTGGACTGGACACTAACCAACTATCCCAAACAAAACTATACAGTAGGCTGCCTCCTAGATGACTTAAGTGATCATCTCCCCACCTTCCTACTCCAGAAACACTCCAATCACCCCAAACCAGTAGTCTACAAATTTGTATGCGAGATGACCGTAACCTTACCCCACGATACCTAAATACTGTCCTAAGCCACTGCAACTGGGAACCACTACGGACACTCGGGTTAGACCAGGCAGTAGACTACTTCAATACAACCTTCTCTAACATCCTTAATAGTCTAGCTCCCAGCAGAAAGATCAGAGTTAAAGCCAACTACGCACCCTGGCTAAATAGAGACACCAGAGCCTTACTAAAAGCTAGAGATAAAGCCTGGAAAATCTGGAAAACTGACAATACCCTAGCTCCAGACAATACTATCAACAGCTTAGAAACAAGGCCAAGGCTGAATCCAAAATAAACAAACAAAACTATTTTCTTAGCGCCCAAAGGAAATATTCAAATAGTCCACAAAAATTCTGGCATGCCATTAACTCCCTACTAAAGCCAGGCAAAACCACAACCCCAGCACCCATCTCTACTAACAATACCCTAGACACAGCTTCTCAATTTAATAACCATTTTACTAAATCCATCTTGGCCCTGTCCAGTCAAATAACCAAAAACATTCTACCTCAGTCACAACATAACCTATTCCACACCACGCCCTCTTTCAGCCTATCACCAGTGCCCACCTCAACTATCAAAAACTCCTCCTAAAACTAAAGCCAACCACACTAGCAGCTGATAACATACCTGCTGCATACCTAAAAATGGCTAGTGACTCCTTATCATATCCTGTCTCCATCCTTATCAACCGCTCCATACTAGAATCCTACATACCCAAACTCTGGAAAGTATCTGCATCATTCCTCTCCATAAAGGAGGTAATTCTTATGAATTCTCCAACTACCGACCTATTGCCATCCTTTGCCCCTTATCCAAAATTCTTGAGAAATGCATCCACTTGCAAGTGATGACATTTCTTAACACACACAATCTACTATCTACCACACAACATGGTTTCCGTCCACATCACAGCACTACCACAGCCCTTTTATCTTTCACTAATTATATAAACCTTCACAGGAATGATAACAAATATGTATCGGCCATTTTCCTAGACCTCTCAAAAGCATTTGATATGGTCTCCCACTCCATTCTACTAGACTCACTAACATCATTATCCTTCACCTCCTCTACTATGGCCTGGTTCAGAAGCTACTTGTCTGACAGGCAACAATCAGTCCAGTGGAAAGGAACTCTGTCTACACAACTTCCAGCCACCATAGGTGTCCCACAGGGCTCTATACTGGGCCCGCTGTTGTTCTCTATTTTCACAAATAACCTCAAATGCTCTACACAACATGCCACACTCATACAATATGCAGATGATTCAACTCTGATCTGCTCCGCCTCATCTCCCACCACCCTACGTACACTCACTCAAGATACCTTTATCTCAGTAGAAAAATGGATATCTGGGATCCAACTAATTCTAAATCCCAAAAAGACAAAACTGCTACTATTTACCCCTAATAGATAAAAAAAAACCCTCTCCTTTACCATAACCTCTAATGACGGCACCACCATCTCCCCTTCTAACCACACCAAACTTCTGGGCATTGAAATAGACAATAATCTCCACTTTGATGTTCACATCTCACATACCATAAAACTAGTACCCTGTTTGCACTTAATTTTAAATCGTTTTTTTCTTAAAACTTGCATATTTTCTGTCCTTGACCTAGCACTCTTGTGTGGGGTCATTTACTGCACTGTTATAACTTGATATTACTTGTGAACCTCTGCTATCTCTGTAAAAAACAAAAACAAAAAAAATCTTGCTTTTTCCCACTTTTCTGAGAGTTAAAAAGTTCAGTTACAGGCTTGCTGTTCCTGAACTGTTTGAAAGTTTCTGTGAGGCCATTTTTGCTTGGGCTGAAGGAGGGTCTCTGTGTTCATCAGTGGCAGTGACTAACATTGAGCAGCTTCCCTGCCCCCCGTAGAGGTGGTTACTGACTTGAAACTGTAGTTTTATTGGCCACTAGGGGTCATTTCCATAACTCCTTCATCTTCCTCTCTTAAAACCTAGTTGCCTCGTGGTTTGAGCGTCTTTTCAGGCTTGTTGGCTGTTGGTGAAGCACCCTCCAAGAGGAAAAACGCTGAGAGAAGAAGGAGCCACTTTGAGATTTTAAGTATTTTTTCTCTGTTTATTTGCTAAGTTTTTCTGCATAGCTGCCTAGCTTGAGCATTTTCTGGCTTGTTAAACTTGATTTCTGTATTAGTAGCTGTATTTAGAGCACAACCAAAAGCTGTTTGCTGAATTTCCTGTTTGCACTTAATTTTAAATCGTTTTTTCTTAAAACTTGCATATTTTCTGTCCTTGACCTAGCACTCTTGTGTGGGGTCATTTACTGCACTGTTATAACTTGATATTACTTGTGAACCTCTGCTATCTCTGTAAAAACAAAAAAAAAAAAAATCTTGCTTTTTCCCACTTTTCTGAGAGTTAAAAGTTCAGTTACAGGCTTACTGTTCCTGAACTGTTTGCAAGTTTCTGTGAGGCGACTTTTGCTTGGGCTGCAGGAGGGTCTCTGTGTTCATCAGTGGCAGTGAGTAACATTGAGCGGCTGCCCTGCCCCGTAGAGGTGGTTACTGACTTGAAACTGTAGTTTTATTGGCCACTAGGGGTCATTTCCATAACTCCTTCATCTTCCTCTCTTAAAACCTAGTTGCCTCGTGGTTTGAGCGTCTTTTCAGGCTTGTTGGCTGTTGGTGAAGCACCCTCCAAGAGGAAAAAACGCTGAGAGAAGAAGGGAGCCACTTTGGAGATTTTAAGTATTTTTTCTCTGTTTATTTGCTAAGTTTTTCTGCATAGCTGCCTAGCTTGAGCATTTTCTGGCTTGTTAAACTTGATTTCTGTATTAGTAGCTGTATTTAGAGCACAACCAAAAGCTGTTGGCTGAATTTCCTGTTTGCACTTAATTTTAAATCGTTTTTTCTTAAAACTTGCATATTTTCTGTCCTTGACCTAGCACTCTTGTGTGGGGTCATTTACTGCACTGTTATAACTTGATATTACTTGTGAACCTCTGCTATCTCTGTTAAAAACAAAAACAAAAAAAAAATCTTGCTTTTTTCCCACTTTTCTGAGAGTTAAAAGTTCAGTTACAGGCTTGCTGTTCCTGAACTGTTTGAAAGTTTCTGTGAGGCCATTTTGCTTGGGCTGAAGGAGGGTCTCTGTGTTCATCAGTGGCAGTGACTAACATTGAGCGGCTTTCCTGCGCCCCCGTAGAGGTGGTTACTGACTTGAAACTGTAGTTTTATTGGCCACTAGGGGTCATTTCCATAACTCCTTCATCTTCCTCTCTTAAAACCTAGTTGCCTCGTGGTTTGAGCGTCTTTTCAGGCTTGTTGGCTGTTGGTGAAGCACCCTCCAAGAGGAAAAAACGCTGAGAGAAGAAGGGAGCCACTTTGGAGATTTTAAGTATTTTTTCTCTGTTTATTTGCTAAGTTTTTCTGCATAGCTGCCTAGCTTGAGCATTTTCTGGCTTGTTAAACTTGATTTCTGTATTAGTAGCTGTATTTAGAGCACAACCAAAAGCTGTTGGCTGAATTTCCTGTTTGCACTTAATTTTAAATCGTTTTTTTCTTAAAACTTGCATATTTTTCTGTCCTTGACCTAGCACTCTTGTGTGGGGTCATTTACTGCACTGTTATAACTTGATATTACTTGTGAACCTCTGCTATCTCTGTAAAAAACAAAAAGAAAAAAAAAAAATCTTGCTTTTTTCCCACTTTTCTGAGAGTTAAAAAAGTTCAGTTACAGGCTTGCTGTTCCTGAACTGTTTGAAAGTTTCTGTGAGGCCATTTTTGCTTGGGCTGAAGGAGGGTCTCTGTGTTCATCAGTGGCAGTGACTAACATTGAGCAGCTTCCCTGCCCCGTAGAGGTGGTTACTGACTTGAAACTGTAGTTTTATTGGCCACTAGGGGTCATTTCCATAACTCCTTCATCTTCCTCTCTTAAAACCTAGTTGCCTCGTGGTTTGAGCGTCTTTTCAGGCTTGTTGGCTGTTGGTGAAGCACCCTCCAAGAGGAAAAACGCTGAGAGAAGAAGGAGCCACTTTTGAGATTTTAAGTATTTTTTCTCTGTTTATTTGCTAAGTTTTTCTGCATAGCTGCCTAGCTTGAGCATTTTCTGGCTTGTTAAACTTGATTTCTGTATTAGTAGCTGTATTTAGAGCACAACCAAAAGCTGTTTGCTGAATTTCCTGTTTGCACTTAATTTTAAATCGTTTTTTCTTAAAACTTGCATATTTTCTGTCCTTGACCTAGCACTCTTGTGTGGGGTCATTTACTGCACTGTTATAACTTGATATTACTTGTGAACCTCTGCTATCTCTGTAAAAACAAAACAAAAAAAAAAAATCTTGCTTTTTCCCACTTTTCTGAGAGTTAAAAGTTCAGTTACAGGCTTGCTGTTCCTGAACTGTTTGAAAGTTTCTGTGAGGCCATTTTTGCTTGGGCTGAAGGAGGGTCTCTGTGTTCATCAGTGGCAGTGACTAACATTGAGCAGCTTCCCTGCCCCGTAGAGGTGGTTACTGACTTGAAACTGTAGTTTTATTGGCCACTAGGGGTCATTTCCATAACTCCTTCATCTTCCTCTCTTAAAACCTAGTTGCCTCGTGGTTTGAGCGTCTTTTCAGGCTTGTTGGCTGTTGGTGAAGCACCCTCCAAGAGGTAAAACGCTGAGAGAAGAAGGAGCCACTTTGGAGATTTTAAGTATTTTTCTCTGTTTATTTGCTAAGTTTTTCTGCATAGCTGCCTAGCTTGAGCATTTTCTGGCTTGTTAAACTTGATTTCTGTATTAGTAGCTGTATTTAGAGCACAACCAAAAGCTGTTGGCTGAATTTCCTGTTTGCACTTAATTTTAAATCGTTTTTTTCTTAAAACTTGCATATTTTTCTGTCCTTGACCTAGCACTCTTGTGTGGGGTCATTTACTGCACTGTTATAACTTGATATTACTTGTGAACCTCTGCTATCTCTGTAAAAAAAACAAAAACAAAAAAAAATCTTGCTTTTTTCCACTTTTCTGAGAGTTAAAAAAGTTCAGTTACAGGCTTGCTGTTCCTGAACTGTTTGAAAGTTTCTGTGAGGCCATTTTGCTTGGGCTGAAGGAGGGTCTCTGTGTTCATCAGTGGCAGTGACTACCATTGAGCAGCTTCCTGGGCCCCCCTAGAGGTGGTTACTGACTTGAAACTGTAGTTTTATTGGCCACTAGGGGTCATTTCCATAACTCCTTCATCTTCCTCTCTTAAAACCTAGTTGCCTCGTGGTTTGAGCGTCTTTTCAGGCTTGTTGGCTGTTGGTGAAGCACCCTCCAAGAGGTAAAAACGCTGAGAGAAGAAGGAGACACTTTTGAGATTTTAAGTATTTTTCTCTGTTTATTTGCTAAGTTTTTCTGCATAGCTGCCTAGCTTGAGCATTTTCCGGCTTGTTAAACTTGATTTCTGTATTAGTAGCTGTATTTAGAGCACAACCAAAAGCTGTTTGCTGAATTTCCTGTTTGCACTTAATTTTAAATCGTTTTTCTTAAAACTTGCATATTTTCTGTCCTTGACCTAGCACTCTTGTGTGGGGTCATTTACTGCACTGTTATAACTTGATATTACTTGTGAACCTCTGCTATCTCTGTAAAAACAAAAACAAAAAAAAAATCTTTCTATTTTCCCACTTTTCTGACAGTTAAAAAGTTCAGTTACAGGCTTGCTGTTCCTGAACTGTTTGAAAGTTTCTGTGAGGCCATTTTTGCTTGGGCTGAAGGAGGGTCTCTGTGTTCATCAGTGGCAGTGACTAACATTGAGCAGCTTCCCTGCCCCCCGTAGAGATGGTTACTGACTTGAAACTGTAGTTTTATTGGCCACTAGGGGTCATTTCCATAACTCCTTCATTTGTCCTCAGAGGAGTGGTTTAAGGCAGTAACTTGTAGTTTATTGGCCATTTTAGGTCATTTCCTGTCTTTTCCAACCCCCTGCTATAAAGCACGCTTTAGCGCGCATTAGCGCGATTTAGCCTGATGTAGCACGGAGTTGCTACCATTGCACACTAGGGCAGCGCCGGTTAAGCAGGTTTAAACTATTCGGGCTACCTAAAGTCCACTCTTCAAATTTTCCCTTAAAACTACCTTCCTCGAACTATACTACTGATCTAATCAGCGTATCCTATAATTAAAAAGATCATCTCTACTTGACTCCAAGTAGACTATTCTCTATCTGTTAAATGTAGCACTTGCTCCTACAGTACTTATTACCTTGATACGGCACTCTTGTCATAGATAGTACCCCAAAAAGGCAACCCCCCATTTCTCGGTCACCCACGTCCCCGGAATCTTTTTAAAGTTTTTGTCTATTCCTTCTAGCATGTCGAGGGATCAGTTGCTAGTGTCCTCTCCTGCTCAGCTGGTGAACCTGGGAATATTGAGGCAATGTTACAATTGCCTCATGTACACAGACAACCCTCTCCTCCTCCCACAAAACACAAATACATGCGAGAGATGCAACTATACGGCCAAACTGGAGGCTGAGCTCTCTCAACATAGGACTGGCAAGACCAGTCAGGAGGAGAAGGTTACCACACACACTATAGACCCAGTCTCACATAGTACCATTACAACCTCAAATCATACACATAAACACACAAAGACATACTCGGAGGCTCTGATCAAAAATCTACCAAAACAGCAGAGGCCACCAAAGCAGACACCCAAACAACCACCACCTCAGAACACAACACCTGCAACACATAGACCTCACAGTCAGAGTGTCAAGCAGTCACAGCCCTTAAGGCCAAACACAATGCCAGACACACTAGTCATTGGTGACTCCATAGTCAGACACACTGACGTCCCGCTCACCAGACTGAGTAAGGAGAAGGTCACAGTAAGCTGCCTGTCGGGCGCTAGAATCCTCCACATAACGCAAGCACTCAGGTCTCTCAACAGCAGGTACAAATATGACTCAGTCATTGTCCACGCTGGTGTAAACGACCTGAGACGTACCTCCTTGGACTACATGAAAAGAGACATTGAGGAGCTCTCTGATTATGTAGCCCAGGCAGGTATGACCCTGACCTTGAGCAGTATCCTACATTCACCAAGAATGATGCCACAATACAGAGATAAGATGATCAGCTTTAACAATTGGCTTAAACACTGGTGTCATTCAAAGGGGATCCAGTGTCTGTCTGCCTGGGATGACATGCTGGACAAGCCACGCTGCTTCGCAAGGGACGGCTTGCACCTGTCACCCCTGGGATTCCGGATATTGGCAAAGGCTCTTGCCACCCCCATAGTGCCTTCTTTAGCCCAGCCTCAAATTCTAAACCTACCACCCTAGAACACAAAAAGGAAAAAACTAAGGGTAATGCTGCTCAATGCCAGAAGTCTAAATCTCAAAATGCACGCACTCGAGGCCCTTCTCAGTATGGAGAACATCGATGTCTGTGCTGTGACAGAAACCTGGTTCAAGGCTCCTGAGAGCACCCCAGAGCTATCAGGTTTTACCTCATATCATGCGTTCCGGCCCCAAAATCCGGACAATACCAAGAAAGGAGTCGGGGTATCCATATTCATCAAGGACACCCACACCTCAAGACTGGTGGCAACGCACGAGGCATCGGAGACCATCCAGGTGCAATTAACCATAGGCAAGACTGCTCTGCAAATTGTAGCATGTTACAGGCCACCCTCACAAACTCAGGAACCTCACATGGCCTTCCTGAAAACACTAGAGGGGATAAATGTATCACCAAACACCATCATACTAGGTGACTTCAATTACCCTAATATAGACTGGGAACACTACTCAAGCCCAAACACCCTAGCCCAAAAGTTCCTGGAATTCATAAACTCAAATGCCATGGAACAACTAGTCACCATCCCCACAAGAGGAGATAACATACTTGATCTCATCATCATGAACATGGGAGCACAATGTTCAACACCGGAGGTGTACCCTCACTGGTGAGATCAGACCACAAACTAATCTCGCTGGAGGTCCTCATCCCACCCCACCTGAAATAAAAGACCACAGTAAAGAACTTCTCAAAAGCCGACTTCACACTTCTAAAGACTAGTGTGGTCTCCTTTAAGGCCCCTGAGCCGGCGGAAAACAGTACTCAAGCCGCTGAATCACTTACAAATGCCTTCTACCAGCACCTGCAGGACTGCATGGATAAGGCAATCCCAAGCAAAACAAAGACTCTTTGTACCAAAGGCAAGCGTCCAGTCTGGTGGACCCCAGCCATAAACAAACTCTACAACAAAAGGAGGAAGCTACTACAAGATAGAGCAAAATCCTTAAAAGGTAAGACACCCTTGATCACTATAAGTAAAAACTAAGAGCTCTCATAAAATCATCCAAAGCAAATTTCGAGAGAAAAATAGCTAAAGACTCAAAAGACAATCATAAGGCCTTCTTTAGCTATGTTAGAAACCTGGGAGGAAACTCCCAGATATGCTCAGAGCTAGTTCAAAATGATGTGAAGATTACTGATCCTACAGACATTGCCAACATACTGGCTGACAGGTTCAGTGCAAACTTCTCCCCACCTGCCCCCCAAAAGGAGAGATATCTATACCAAACGACTGCAGCCGGCCCAAACATGGCGAGCGCCCAAGTCAGAACTGGTCTCCCCAAAGCAAAAAACACAGCATCCATGAGACCTGATGGTGTCCCCGGCTGTGTGCTCCATGAACTCAATGAGGAATTAAACCCACAGCTAGGACAGCTGTTTAATCAAAGTCTTACCTCTGGATACGTACCCAGGAGTGGCGCACTGCAACTGTGGTACCACTTCACAAAGGCGGTGCCTCCACCGACCCTGGAACTTACCCGCCCATTAGCTTGACAAGCCTTATCTGCAAAGCCATGGAGAGGATCATAATGGACCTCATAAATAAAGACATAGGGAATTTGCAGACTTTGGATCCAACCCAGTTTGGCTTTGTCAAAGGCAGATCATGCCTTTTAAACTTGGTTGACTTTTTCGAAACAGTCACCAAAGCCATTGATGAGGGAAAGGCAGTCCATACAGCCTACCTCGATCTGGCTAAGGCCTTCGATACAATACCCCACTCGGGTATCATTGAAAAACTCATCAGCTTAAATGTCAACCCATACATCACAAGATGGGTTGCAAACTGGCTGAGTGACAGAACCCACAGGGTCAGAGTTGCTGGCGCCATGTCAGACTCAAAGCTTGTCACAAGTGGTGTCCCACAGGGCTCAGTCCTGGGCCCACTCTTGTTTGGCATCTACTTTTCTGAAGTACAAGCAAACACAGGAGGGTTATGGCTGACAAAGTTTGCAGATGACTGCAAACTGGGCCATAGTAGAAAACACATCTGACACAGATATCCTTCAGAAGGGTCTCACAGAAGCGGATAACTGGTGCCAGAGCCACGGCCTAAAGTTAAATGCCAAAAATGCATAGTCATACCTTCGGGAAAAACAAGGTTACCCCTAGCTACCAAATAGGTGGCAATCCACTGAGCACAGAAGAAGTTATCAGGGACCTGGGGACCCAGGTTGATAGTAGTCTGTCATTCGACACCCATGTAGCTAAAGTAGTTAGGAAGACCTTCTACATTGCCCACTTTATCATGAAGGGATTCTCATCTAGATCAAGGGAGGTCATAGTCTCCTTTACTCATCACTCATCAGACCAATGATTGAGTACAATGCCCCATTCGAATGTATCTGACCCGACACTTGCAGCAGCTGGAGAGGCCACAAAAGTTCCTCACCAAAAGGATAAAGGGTCTCAAAATCTGTCCTATGCTGCCCGACTGAAAGAACTCCAGCTCTATTCAGTCGCTTACCGCTTGCTCAGAGGTGACCTTTGCCTAACATACAAGGCCATGTCAAACCCAGATTTGATGAATATGCTTCACCTCAAAAATCTAGATCCATCAGAGCCACAAGGGCGGAGACTTAAACCTTGACACGGCTATTAATAGGACGTGCTGGAGGGATAGATTCATCACCCAAAGACTCCCTATGCTGTGGAACAAAATCCCGGTACATGTGAGGCAGAGCACCTCGCTGGCCTTGTTCAAGAGAAATCTTGACCAATGGATGGGAGATCGCAGATATACCCCAGGGATTACCTCAGTGTCACTGCTCGACAGAGGCACAGCAAAATAATGGGTATAGTTCCCCATACTAAAGGGGTGGCGTAAGCCACAAAACGATGGGCTAGGCTTGTAAATGCCCTCGGGCAGATAGCCTAGTATGAACCTATGAACCTATGAACAAAAAACTAGGCTCCCTATACAGGCATAAGTCCTTTCTCTCACAAAAAGCAAGAGTCACTCTTGCACAAAGCCACCTCCTCTCAACTCTATTATACGCAGCACCAATCTTTACCCAAATCAGGCAATGTGACCCAGACAAACTAGAATCATGCTACAATAAAATAGCCAAGTTTGCTACTAACTCAACCTATAGAACCCATCACTGTACTGCACTAAAAGAACTAAAATGGCTTGAGCTACCACAGCTACTTAACTATCACCAGCTGGGCACAGCCTACAATATTCTCAAATATCCTGAAAAAAAACCCTCATTATCCAACCTACTTACTATCTATACTACAAACCGATACCTAAGATCCAGTGAAAAATCTCTCCTCTCCATCACCAAGGCTAAAAATAATATAGGGAAAGTGCTCTACTCCCACATCATTTCCAGAAATTGGAACTCTCTTCCCCATCTGTGTCCACTGCCCCCTCCACATCCATATTCAAAAACTTCCTCAAATCGCACCTTCTTAGTACATGGTTATGCCCTTGTATCACATAACCCTACCTATACTACTATTAACTCACCAAATTCCTCTCTGATCACATGCTGGAGCTCTGATCCCCTGTAGGCTTGGTCATCTGAAAGGGTACTTTTAACTGTAGAATCTTACTTGATATATTTTCTTTTCTTACCAAAGTATGACTGACATTGTCTTTTTACCCATGTTCTATATCTTTTACCTGGAGTGTTTTTATTAATTCTTGTTATATTACTATGCTCAGCATACATGATTAACCTGTTTTGTGTATTATGCTGGATGTACTGTATTTGTATAACTTGATGTTGGAGCTTTTCTCCCCGGGCCTCCGCTGAAAATGGACCTGGTCCAGTCGGAATTTACCGGTTAACAAATGTAAAATAAATAAAATAAATAAATAAAAATAAATAAAATGTTAACTTTTCAGAAAAACCTTTTGTTAAACCTTCTACATATAATCCTGCTCTCTTAAATACTCTTAATGTTTTGTAAAATTGTGTGAAAATGATTTAAGATGAGTTTTAAGCATGAAACCTAAAGTACATTTTTTAAATCTTAATAAAGACAAAATGGTTGCTCTTAGAGAATTACGTAATATGCAAGACATTAGATTTATGAAGGCTGATAAAGGCAGAGGCCTTGTTATTATGGATACAACTAAATACATTGAACAAATGGAGAAAATGTGAGACAGTACTGAAGAGTATTTAAACGTTTCTGTGAAGGATGTTATAGGTGTGTTACAAGTACATACACAGTTTTTTTTATATGACAGTTTAATGGATGGGTCGGTTGATGTAGATTTATATCATTTTTTTGTTATTGAAAAACCAATGTTGGGTATCCTTTTTGGTATACCTAACTTCACAAAAATGTTTATAATCTGCCTTTTCGGCCTATAGTATCTGCTCCAGGCTATTTCACTGAGGGAATCTCCTCGGTAGGTGACTCCATATTATATCCCATTGTTCAAAGATTACCTTCTTATATACAGGATTCTTGGTATTTTTGGGATAAGTTTAGAATATTTTTTTCTAGTCATAATTTTTCTAAAGATAAACATGTTTTTTAACCGTTGATGTTTATACTCTTTTTACATGTACTACCTAGAAGTGCTTCGCTCAGCCTCACAGTGTAGGTGATATCCTACATTTTTACAGGTTTAACTATATAGTAGTGAGTGCTTTGGGTAACCTATTTGTAAGGGCCAGCACACCTGCGGACCTACCCCGAGGCCATCCATTCCCCTCTTTTTTTATTCTTCTCTGCCTTACCTCCGATCAAGCTTTGTGAATTAGTGTAATTCCCCTCATAGGCCACTAGAGGGCAGCAGAACACCAGGCTTTAAAATCTGTATTCTGTACTTCTAGCTGAACTCCTCCAGCTCTATCAAACACCTACCTCCAGCTATTCCTGTAGGATCTTTACATCCTGATATCCCCCCTCCCCCAGAAAGGCATAAAACAGGGATTTACCTTCTTGTATTAACAGTACTTCATCTAGATAGATCATTCTTTCTGTCTCTTAATTACTCCTGCTTCTGGGCTCTTTACTAAATACCTACTCCCCTATACACCTAGAACTAAGGACACCCTTTACATTTCTTGTTTGGAAAGTAATTAAAGAAAGTGCCACATACCTACTCAAAGCTGTATAAATCTCAGTCTCACTGAATAACTGATTACCTCTCAGCTTCTCTCAGCTGTAACCTGCTCCGTTCGCCCTGCAGGCTCACTCCGCTCCCCTACCCTACCCCCAATTCCCACCCACCCCCAGAGGTCCTAAACTCATACTTCTTTAACCACACCCTCTCTCCCAACCATCCAATCTAATACTTCAACCAATCTATATAATTTAACCACACCCCACCTATTTCACACTTCCCACACCTCCTACACCCAGTACCACCTTCTAAACATCTTAAGATAATTCAATACCTATCTCTGCTGCCACACAGACAACTTTATAATATCCTTACTTTTCCTTTGTCTTTCTTACCCAGTTCCTGCTATAGCTATACAAGAAACTCTCTAAAATATGTCCTCAACAACTAAACCTATCCTAACAAAATTTATAATACTATTTACTCTCATATCTATTCTCACCGCTGCCTATCTTTTCACTTCCATTAATAAAGTTAATCATGACTACTTCAACTACTCTCCTAAACAAACAGCTAGTCACAACTACACCTTTACCCATTTTCAAATAAATACCTCATCCACACCCTGCTAACTGCTACCCAAGTATCATTGACTTACTCATATTAAATTCAATAACACAACTGTAAAAAAACTAAAATAACTAACCAGCTTCCTCAACTACCTATCTTCTGCCCTAAAAACTCCCACCTTAAAAGATGGTGACATCCACCCTAACCCAGGCCCAACAAACATTCCAACTTTTACAACTCCTACTACTCCCCCCACCCTAACTACCCAAACTTGTCTCTCAAATTCTTTACTTTTAGGTCATCTCAATATTCGTAATATAAATAATAAAATTGCCCATCTCCATGCCCTCCTTGATATTCATTCTTTTCATATCCTCTGCCTCTTAGAAACCTGGTTAAAACCTGCAACTAAAGATAATGAAATAATTCCCCCAGGTTACAATATATTGGGACTTGACCGCATAAAACGTAGGGGTAGGGGTGTAGCACTACTGTATAAATCCACACTACAGATCTCCTCCATATCCTATAACTCATCTCAGGATAGTAAAGCTGAAGTTCTTATCTCCCGACTTCAACTAAACACTTCCAAAGCACTATATATTATCGGCATCTATCTACCCCCTGGTAATAATATCTCTATAACAGAAGACATTCTAAGCTGGGTATCAACTTCTTACCCACAAGAAACCATTATACTTGGTGATTTTAATACTGACTGGAAATGTGTAAATACAGATAATCCTTCATCACATATTAATCTTCATGGCTTTAGTCAAACTATCACCACCACCACTAGACTTAACAAACCCAACAACAAAGAGAGTATCTTAGATTGGATACTCATTAATAAACAACAACAAATATACAAGGTAGGAACTCTACCAGATGACTTAAGTGATCATATGTTAACTTACATTATAAGACAAAAGAATGACATCCCTAACACCCCTACTTATAAAATCTCTCGAACCAACAAACATTTTAACCCTGTATTATTCCAAAATGAACTTAATGCCTGTAACTGGTACCGACTAAAAACTCTCCCTCTTGAGCAGGCTGTCAAATATTTCAACTCTAAATTCTTAACTATCCTTGATAAGCATGCTCCTAAATGTTCTATCAGAATGAAGTCCAAACCTGCCCCCTGGCTTTCAAAATAAACTAGACAACTCATATTGCTTAGGAATAAATCTTGGACCAAGTGGAGAGCATCCAAAAATATCTCAGAGCAACAAACATTTAGACAGCTAAGGAATACTACTAAAAAAGCCATACTGACTGACAAAAAAAAAACTACTACTGTAAACTACAGCAATCTCACCATAACAACCCACAAAAATTCTGGTCTCGAGTTAATAGACTCCTTCACCCAGGGCACTCCAGCACACCACCCCCTCTAGGGGCTGATAACAATACCTCCCTTCAAACTGCCAATTCCTTCAATACCTTCTTTACAGACACTATAAAATCTCTAGCCTGTCAACTGTCCACAAACAACTTTAATACCCAAACCTCTTTACCTAATACTTTCCCAACATTCCAAATGCAACCCATCGCTACCTCATACATCCAAAAACGTATACATAAACTTAAGCCATGTACCCCCTCTGCAGACAAAATACCATCTGAATACCTGCAAAAAGCAGCTACAGCAGTTGCTTATCCTGTATCCATCCTTATAAACAGAACCATAAATGAAGGAACAATCCCAGATATCTGGAAAATCTCCCACATTATCCCTCTACATAAAGATGGAAACTCCAATGAGTATTCCAACTACAGGCCTATAGCTCTCATCACCCTTAGCTAAAGTTATGGAAAAATGTATTCACCATCAAATAATTAACCACCTAACCCAACATAATATACTAGCTAACTGTCAACATGGCTTCAGGCCATTTCATAGTACCACCACAGCCCTCCTATCTTTCACCAACTCTATCAATAAAAACCGTAATAGCAACATCCTCTCATCAGCATTCTTTACTGATCTGTCAAAAGCCTTGGACATGGTCAACCACTCCCTACTCCTAAAAACTCGTGAATCCCTTGCTCTTGACACCAAGGCTGTTCTCTGGTTTAAGTTCTACCTTAACAATAGGCAACAAGCAGTCCTTTGGAAGAACAAACTATCTTCCCACCTGCCAGTCTCCCTTGGAGTCCCTCAGTGCTCCATTCTCGGTCCACTTTTATTCTCAGGATTCATCAACGATCTTTACTTAGCAATCCCTCAAGATACCTGCATACAATATGCAGGTGATTCTACGCTTATATGTTCTTCCAACTCCACATCTGAACTACAATCCCTAACCCAGACAGTATACAACTCAGTCAAGGCATGGTTTCTAAACCGTTGCCTCCTTTTGAATGCCAAAAAAAACAAGCTCTTACTCTTCTCACCTAACAGTAAGTCCCCCCCATCAATTTCTCAATCAAATCAAATAATGGCACCATTATAACCCCAAACTCCACCACCAAACTACTAGGAGTCTTAATTGACAATAACCTTACATTTGACAATCATATAAATAACACAATAAAAACCGTAAATAGAAAATTGGGCTCCCTATATAGAATAAAACCCTTCTTAACACCAACAGCCAGAACTACAATTACCCACTCCCATCTAATCTCCACTCTTCTTTATGCTTCCCCCATTTACACCAACCTAAAGAAAAGTAATCTCACTAAACTAACTCCTATAATAATATTGCCAGGTTTGCCACTGGGAACCCATTCAGAACTCACCACTGTCTGAACCTAAAGCAGCTAGATTGGCTTGAACTAAAAAACATTCTGATACTTTCCCAACTTACCATTGTTCATATGATATTCTACCAACCTAACAACACACAGATACTCTCTAACCTTATTACCACCTATGCAAACCTCAATTCCTTACGCTCTTTCACTAAACTACTAGCTAGCATTAGCAAGTCTAATAACTCGGCAGGTGACTCCTTGTTTTCTAATACTGCTGGAAAATATTGGAACATGTTGCCATCAGATCTAACAGTACTTCCCTCCTTCCCACTCTTTAAGCAAAGGCTGAAGGAACATCTTAAAACTCACTAGTTATGCCCTTGCTGTTACCCTGACTAATTGTCTGCATTTTCTTTTGCCATTTTTCTCTATCCTGCCTCCCCTTACCTTTTTATCACTACTTACCCCTGGGTAGCGGTAACTGTCTGAAATTATTGTTGCAAATAGGAGATGAATTAAACTGTGAACATATTGTAAATAACCTCTCATATCTTAATTGAAAGAGTATCTTGTTCCTTTCAAAGTTTTTGTCTTTCATAATTTGCATACTTCTCTTTAACTAAGGCTCTCTAATTATTTTTAACTAATTTTTGTATAAATAATTTCTTTTGAATATGGTATTTGCTTAAATAGTATGACTTTGTAACTACTGCTCTCTCATTTTTATTTTGTCTTACATTTTTTTCTTATAATTGTGCATTATAAACTTTTAAATGTCACTGTGGAGCTTTTCTCCCCAGGCCTCCACTGAAAATGGAAATATATCCAGTTGGACTAGCCCAGTTAACAAATGTAAAATAAATAAATAAAATAAAAGTAAATAAATGTATCCACACGATTCAGGTGTCGAGTATGTTAGGAATTTTTAAATATTTTTTCTAAGTTATCTACATCTGAGATACATTTTTGTTGTACTCTTATTGATTTTTTTGTTCAATAATAACATTTAGAAAACAGGTTAGAGGGGTTGCCATAGGTTCTGCTGCTGCTCCCACCTATGCCAATTTGGTCTTAGGTTGGTAGGGGCATGAAACCATGGCTCCCCTCCTTTCTGATTTCAAAGTAGTTTATTACACTCATTTTGTGGATGATTTGTTTTTGATTTTAGAAGGGACATTACAATATGCATCTAATTTCATTAGAGCTTTGAATCTTAGTTCTAGGTTTTTGAAATTCACTTTAGGACAATGAGGATGGGAAGTAAGTTTTTTAGATATTTTATTAACATTCAATGGTATTAAAGGTTCAGTTGACAGTAGGATGTTTAGGAAAGACATTTTAATAATAATTATTTACATTTCAGAAGCAATCACCCATGTTTTATGAAAAACAACATACCTAAGGGCCAATTTATAAGAACATCTAGACTTACTACAGATGATGGACAATTTGAGGAAAAATTATCTTTTATTATTTCTTTATTTTTGAATGGAGTTATGAACCCCTTTTGTTGAATGCTAAGGCGAAGGAAGTGAGAGACAAAAGGATAACATTATATCTTCCTATTCTTTTAAAAACCTTCACTAAATCTAGGAGTATTAAAGAGAATTTAGATATTACTTGTTTAGATATGACAGTTGATACCAACAGTATTAGGTCTAGTAATAAAGATAGTTAGAAAGTTGTAGAAGGTTATTCAGAATTATTATATTGTATTGGACCTAGTCCTAAGTTTACATATAAGAACAACTTTAATTTTAAGGCACTTTTAGAGAATGAGAGTACAAAGTTAGTAGTTTGCCCATATAATGTAAATAGAGTAAAGGGTATGTACAAATGTGGTGATTGCTCATTGCGTAGATTTATTCTGGAAGGACCTTTTTTAAGTCTAAATCATTTAGATGTTACTATTCCAATTCCTAGAGTTTATAGCTGCAAGTCTAAAGGGGTAGTTTATGTCAGTTTGTGCTCCAGTTGTAATGTCTGTTATGTGGACATGACTACTAGGAGTCTTGAGGTAAGAATTAAGAAACATCTTTATGCACTAAAGGTTTAAAAGGAAACAAATGCCCTTCTTAGACATTTCCAGGTTTGTTTGACATTTAAGAAATTTCTTTTTACTGTAATAGAGTCAATTTCCTTAGATATGAGAGGGGGAGATTACAAAAATAAATTAGAACAGAAGGAGACATTGTGGCAGCTTAAGTTCGGAGCAGATAAAATACCAGGTCTCATTGAAGATATTAGTAAAATATTGAGACCATTGAAAAATGAATGATTTTAGTGGGTATACTACTTTAAATATATTTGTTTAGTAATTTAATTATTTCTTGATCCTGATTGGTGGGACTTAGCTTTTTATAGTTGTGATTTCAGTGTTTTAATTGATTCTGATGAAGTCCCATGAAGATGAAAGTGGAAAATAAAGTATGGTTACGCTAATTCTTTTGAGTTCCATTTCTTCTCTTTTAAGTGCCTTTTGGTGGTTTTAGGAACTGGTAGATGGTGGCTGGGAATGTCTCCTTGGAGTTTTCTGGAGAAAAAGTGAGTGGAACCAAGGAGAGATTGGCTCTGGCAAGAACTATGATGAGCAGATCCGAGACAACCAAGGCTTTGATGAAGTAGGATCGAAAGGTGTTCGATCCAACTTTTTTGAGATTTTTGCAGGAGGTTTGGAGGCTGGAGCCAATGTGGTAGAATGGTCCGGGGTCCTCTTCTTAAGGTCCTTATCCTTTGGGGCCAATTCAAGATTCTCCTTCTCAGACCTCTTGGAGGGGGGTTGAACTCCAGTAGCTACAGAAGAATAGGAAGAGGGAAGAAAGCCTTTCAGTACTAACTTATTTTTCCTGTCACTGAAAGCCCTGGAATTGAAACCAGCAAAAACAGAACAATCTGATTCTAAATTACCAAGTGTGGTACTTCAGGGTGGGAAAAGAAGTGCTTGATGGACAGAACATGAAAACTATTCAGAAGTAAGCAACAGAGTGAAAGAAAGATATATATGATTTAAAATACAAACTTACAACTGCATAATACTGAAAAATCACCCAAGAGCTCGAGAGTAGGAGATCTGCATCTGAGTGATATGGCAGCAAATGAGATCTGCAGTATGTTAGGTTGGTGGGGCATTTGGGGTAAGGGAGGATCTCAATAGATGGATCCATGAATCTATTGAAAGTGTCCGAGAAGGATCTAAGGTCTGATCAAAGACCCACCAGTTGAGAAACGAATGAAAATGACATCACCAGATTTGATTTCTTTCTAAATGACTATAAACTTTGTCTGCAATGATTTGAGTATTTCACTTGTATATTGTTGGAAGACAAGTTATTGGTCTATAGTTTTTAAGATGGCTTACAGGTTTACTCTTAAAGTGTGCATATTTCCTGTTAGTAACCAGGCTAGTGTCTGTTTGCGATGTGCAAAGAAGTAATTCTTGCTCAGGGCTAAATCTGTGTTTAAAGATGTTAATAATTTTAACCAGAAATTAAGTACTGAGTCTGGGCCTGGAATTTTCTAATTAAGAGATTTTTTTTTTTTATTTTGTCTCATCTTCTCTGACTGTTACTTTATCTCATTTTATATTCTCTAAATTAGGCTCCTTACCATTTCTTGCAAGTCTTCTATCTATTTATCATCTTTATTATGTTCAACTAGGTCTTCATAAATACTTCTCTAAAATATGCATATGTCTTCTTTTTTGGTGGGGTTTCTATTCCTTTTGCTTTGGTTCCCAATTCTCTAGAAATTATTTTTGGGTTACTAATGAATTTATTCGGTACTCTTCATTTATATTTATCTCCATACATTCTAAGTTTTTTCTCTTTGTGCTGATATTTTCAATTTATTTCAGAAACAGTGTATGATAAATCCTAGTCTATTTTGATACACTGTGTTGTTTTTGCCACTTCTATCTTTCTAAGAATTTTTGATGATCTGTTCCTTTTTCCATATTCTTTAAACAGTGATACTTTTTGTCTTAATTGCTTTATGGTTTTCTCTATTTGGTGCTTCCATGGTGACATTCTTCTTGTTCCCTTCTTTTCCTTTGTTACTCTGCATTTTCTAAAATCATTTTATCCATTATTAGTTTATCTGCAAAATAATAAATCCTATTTATTTCTATTATATCACATGAATTTCTGTTAATAGTCCTAATTACTGTGTTCAACTCTTTTACCAATCTTCTAACATTTTGGGTCATATTTACTTTCAGTAATCTATTTCTTTCATCTACCTTAATATGTTATTTTATCTCTATTAAGTCAAGCAGATCTTTCCTTAGATCATTTTCTTCAGGACTGAGAGCATCTTCCTTGCTCTCCAGTTCCTGTGAATTCTTCCAAAGAAGATTACAAAACATCATACTGTGACATATCCTGGTCAGATGCATCCTACTCCATCTGATGCTCCTCCATATGGGGACCCATTGACCTATCAAGCCGCAACATTAACTGTGTCAGAGTTGCCATTGTCTCTGTGGTTACCCTTGCTGTGCAGCTTGAACTAGACTTCTGTATGAGTCTCATAAAGAAAGCCCCAGAGCATCACCATGTGGCAATTATTCTTCAAAAGCTTCCCACTAGCCCCACTACTTCTTAATCTGGGGATCCATAGTTCCATTATGTTGCAACACTAGTTCTATTGCAATCTCCATATTAAACCCTTTAACTTCACAGGTAGTCCATCACTTCAGTTTCTATTTATTTAACTTCTACCCCACTAATCCTGTTTTCTACATTACCGCTTTGTAATCTTATTTTTTTGTATTGTGAAAGTTTCCATGTCTGGGTGCCTTTGCCTGCACTTCTCTTCAAATATCTCTGTAGCTGCTTTTTTATATTGATTAGTTTGGCTTTCTCCTTTGCATAAATATTGCACCATATCACATCACTTTTTCTTTCCCATGTTTTTTTTTTTTTTATACCTTTCAAAAATCTGTCTGGGCTTTGTTCTTTATACTTTTGCACTGCCTCTGTCACTTCTTTTTCCTGGCAGCCCAAAGTTTCTTTGTCTATGTAATGTTTTTCTTGAATCTGTTATATTAATGACTACAAATGTATTTGTAGCTTTTGACAGTTTTTCATGTGAAAGTATTTTTCTTTATACTAATTTCTCTCTTAATCTTTCTGCATATCCTTTGTCTGAAAATTACAGGGTTCTTGTGTAACAGTAACAATACAGCCAACTGAACTTTAATAGTGGAGAACCTAGCCCCTTATTGAAAAACTGAAGCAAGGAAACCTAGGACAGCAAGAGCATATGTGGTAAAAGGATCTAAATCTCCATCTGGTAGGCGCAATAAGAAAATCTTTTCCATTTATTCTTATACATTTTTCTAGTGGAGTCTTTTTGGGAAGATAGCAGTATCTGGCAGACCGGGGGAGGAAAACTGGGGCTGTCTAACAATTAATAAACCGTGCCTTCAACTTGAGGGCTGCAACGTCTAGATGGGTCATCCACGAAGGATAAGAAATTAGATCTTGACTGGGGTCCAGAATTTGGGGTAGATGTAGAAGATGAGACCACAGAAAGAGAAACCACACTTGACGAAGTCAAAAGGGGGCAATGAGGATAACTTTGCTTTTCAACTGAAGTGCTTTCTGAGGAAATTTGGGGATTAGAGATGAGGGGGATAAGAGTAAAGGAGACTAGAAGGCCAAATGTGGACTAGAGCATCTCTCTATGACTCTCCCTGGGGGGGATTAGGGCAAATAACCTGCTGCGCTTGTTGTGGAGAGAAGCAAATAGATCACAGCAAGGTTGGCACTACAGATGGAAGCTCATCTCCGTCACGAATTGCTTGAGAGACCATGCATGAGGCATCAGAATGGCTCTGCTAAGTTTGTCCGCCAGCACGTTGGATTTCCCCAGTATACATGTTACCATAACAAAGCAGTTGGAGGAGATTGCCCACTGCCATAGTCTCATTGCCTCTAGACAAAGGGGATAGGACTGGGATCCCCCATTTGTTGATGCACCAATCTACTGACACATTCTCTGTTTTGATAGCAATCATCCATGGAGGAAGAGAGTCCTGAAAGGACTGCCCTCATCTCCAGGACATCATTATGCATATTGGTCTCTTCTGAGGACCACTTGCCTTGGACTATCCATCCCAAGAAATGCCCCCCCCACCCCAATTGGGGGCCATCTGTGGTCACTGTGGCTGTCTGGTGTGGAAACATGAAAGGGCATCCCTGACAAACTTCATTGGACTGTACCTACCAACACAGGGAATCCTTGCAAACCCTAAAAAGTTTTATCAGCTACAACAGAGGCTGAAGAATAATTGGCCATTGGACAGCTAGAGCCTATTGAAGAACATGAATGTAGAATTGAGCCATTGAGACCAAAGTAATAGCCATTGCCATTGATCCTAGCCTGAAGAACTATTTTTGCTGGGGGAGAAGGGTGTGAAAGTAAGTCACCTGCAATCTTATGGACTGTACTCTGTTTAAGGGAAGGAAGGCCAACTGAGTGGTGGTGTGGAGACAAACTCCTACAAACTCCAAGACTGTGAATCCTAAAGACTGGCATAACTGGAGTAAGTAGTTCCTTGCCTTCTCAAGGAGATGCCTGGTCAGGTTAGTGAGAAGCCATTCATCTAGGTAAGGAAACAATCTGAATCCATGCAGTCTCAGGTGAGCTGCTACCACTGCCATGCATTTGGTGACTACCCCAGGGGCTGTGGTGAGACCAAACGACAGGGCTCTGAATGACTGGCCCCCAGCTGGAAGCACAGGAAGCTCTGGTAGTGTCTGTTCATTTTGATGTGACAGTATGCATTCTGGAAATCGAAAAAGCAAATCCAATCACCCTTCTTTAGAAAAGGTAGAATGGAGGGTCTATGTTGTTTTATCATAAATACGGTTCATCGAACCATATTTCCGATAATACACTTCTGTGAAAGTGCATTATATTGAAAAAGCACTTTCACAGAACAAAAACAGGAAAATGTAAAAATAAAAAAAAACCAAACAAACTAAACAGCATTATGCAGGGGGGCAAGCCCCCCTGCACCCCCACCCCTACTTTATTATTCTCACTCCGAGATCGCACTACAGTGCGATCTCAACAGGAGTTTTCTTAGTTGTACATCAACAGTATACAGTGATGTACAACTAATGGTACATGCAAACTGCATGTTTTGTTTTGTTTTCTTTAGCGAAAATGCATTTCCGACAAAATGCACTTTCGCTAAGGTGTGTTCGATAAAGCATGGTTCGATGAACCGTACTTTCGACAATACAAATAGGACCCAGAATGGACTGAGCTGTGATCAGCCAGAACTTGGAGTTCTTCACAAATTGATTTAGATTGCTGAGATCCAGAAAGGGCCTCAGGTCCCCTGTTTACTTTGTCACTAAAAAGAACCTTGTATAAATTCTGAATCTTCTCTGGTCTGGTGGGACCTTTGGGCTGACTCTTTTGTCTAGCAGCTTTTGAATTTCTAAGGCTGTTAACTCCAGCTGATGGGGTAGAACATCAGGGAGCCCCTTCCATTTGAATGGTGGGGTTTGCAAAAAGGGAATGAAATAGCCTTTGGATATAACTTTTTTCACCCAAGTGCCTCTTGTTATGGATGCCCAAGCTTCTGGATGCAGAGACAAGTGTTCCCCCAACTGCTTCTATTGAAGAGCAGTCGGGCAACCCTTAAGGAGTGCTGGAAGGGGTTATCTAAGAAGGTATCTCAAAACCCTTGGTTCTGCAGGCCTCCTCTGCTGTGAGGGTGGCATCTTCCCTTAGAACCCCCCCCTGCCTCAGGGGAAGTTTCCCCTTGCGAGTCCTGGAAGGGACCTTGTGACTTTTGGAACCACATCTTTTTACCTCCATACTGATTCCTGAAAAAGGATCTCTTTGGGTATAAAATATATTCCCACAGCAGGCAAGGTCTTTCTGTCTTGCTCACTACAGGAGAGTGTTTCTTTTACTGTACAGCCAAACAATGAAGATCCATGAAAGGGAGCATTGATGAAATAAAAGTTGAAGGGTTTCACAAAGTCACATAAGAACATCCAGACATGTCTCCTGACTGCTATGCCTGAACCCACCGCCCATAAGGAACTTTCCGCTGCATGAGAGATTAACCTCATGGATGCATTGGAAATAGACTCAAGGGTGGCCAGCTGCGAAGATAGCTGTTTACACTACTCCTCTGACGTGGACCCAGGAAGAGACTTGGAAAGTTCTTTAATCAAGTCTGTCTGCAATCTGGTGAAATGTGCCAAATAATTAATTAAGTGATTGTAAAGCAAAGGTTGCAGATGTGTAAACGTGCTTTCCAAACCTGTCTATCACCATAGATTGTCTCTTAGGAGGTTGGGCAGAAGACCTCTGTTCTGCCAGATCTTTCTTAGTGGCCACAGCCACAAGCATGACATCCACATTCCCTTACTCCAATGAGGCCTGCCTTTAGGCAGGGCATGAAATTTGTCTAGTCGAAGAGGGATAGGTTCCACAGTATCTGGTTCCTTCTATGCACAGTGAGACATAATCTATAAGGTCATCAGCAGGGGGGGGGGTGACCCAAGACATAGATGGATCAGACCCAAAGGTATCTAAGAACACTGACTCCTCCTGGGAATGGTGATCAGAAGACCATCCACCTTTCTGGCTAAGTATCTCTAGAATGCATTCAAAGGAGATGTCACCTGGTGAAGACTCCTCCCCTTCATCAAAATCAGTGTCTTCGGTTAAAGATTCCAGAGGGGAATCTACGTATGTGCCTCCTTTTTGCATGATCTCTTCCAAGCAACCTCTTCAGTGGGATGATCTAAAGAGGTATTGAAAGATAGGAGCAGTTCCTGCAAACGAACTGGCTGGAAGCTCAAACGGGCTGGCTGTCCTTGCGGAATAAGTTCATGAGGCTCAGAACTTGGATCTGAAGGTAGCAGGGTGGTAGGATCCAAGGAGATAGGAGTAGACTGGACTCTCGGGTAAGAGAAATCTCTCCAACACCTCAAAGGCATAAGACCTGGGAAAAGCTGTTGCTGGCCTCACCACAGCTGAAGCTCCAGGTTTTGCTGAACCCTGATCCTGACAGTCTCCTGTCTCAAGGGAGGAGTCGGAACCAAGCTATCCAGAGCTGAAGTTAGGAGGAGTGATGGTGCTGAAAACATTAGAATTGAAACGATCCCCCCAGATCTGGTGCCAAAGCTTTGGCTCTGAGACTCATCTTGCCTTACAGGGATTGGTACCAAATGAGTCAGGGATGCAGTCGGAGTTGAAAACCTAGCTGTCTTCGGATTTGACACATCAAATGTTAAAATACTTGGACCTAAGTGCTCCAAAATCATTGGACAGACCACAGAAGGAGACAGAACTGTATGAGATACAGGTTGGAGGCTACTGGATCTGATGGGAGACAGACTCTGAAGAGAATTTATGTTTCTTAGTGGGGGGGTTGAGCCCCTGAGACAGAAGGAGCAGAGGAAGAAGCAGATGCAGGCAGCAACCCCTTTAACACCAATTTGTTGTGATGGTCGCTTAAGGCCCAAGAATTGAAACCCACACAAATCTGACAGAAGGTTTCAAGTTGGGATGCTCCTAAACAATATACATACTCCTTGTAGGCATCAGAATTGAGTATCTTATGCCCACAAGAAGTGCACTTCTTAAAACCTGTTTGCTTTTCAGCCATGTCCAAAAGAAGTTAAAAAGTCAGAAAGATTTTTTTTTTTAAATTAGAGGGAAGAAAAGAAAAATATACCAGTGAGGTATATATGAGATACCCAATATACAGGTAGGAAAAAAATTTGGGAAGAAAGAGAAAGAAGAAAGGTTTACCAACTATGAAAAAGAGAGTAGCTGTAGGTAGAAAAAGAAAAAAGACTTGAAATCCTAATGCAGAGAAACACAATAAAAGGAAAGTGGAGGAAGGGTGAAAAGTACAGAAAGATACTCTGAGTGCTTCCCGACATAGTGGGTAAGACTTGGTCCCCCCTTGTTTGTTTAAATACCAGACTACTGACATGTTGTCTGTCTGAATTGCTACTGTCCTGAGAGGAAGGGCATCTTGGAATACTTGCAATGTTTACAGCACTACCCTCATTTCCAGAACATTGATGTGCAAGTTGTCCTCCAATAGGGACCACGTGCCTTGGACTGTCTTTCCCAGATAATGCCCCTCCGCCCTATCTGGGAAGCATCCATGGTCACTATGGCTTGGGGCTGAGGAAGAATGAATGGCCGGCCCAAGAGAATCTGTTTGGAGTGTAGCCACCAATTGAGATCCTGTTTGCAATGGTTGGTAATCAACAGTAGATGAGACATTGGTTGATGTATCAGAGTCCATTGGGATGCTAGTAACCACTGCAGGATTCGCATATGAAACCTCGCTACAGGAACCAGAGTGACTGATGCAGCCATGGAGCTTAAGGTTTGAAGGAAAAGTTTCACTGGAACCCTGTTGCTCTGAAGAATTTAGCTGACTTGGACTCTGATGCATTGTAGTCTTTCTGGAGGGAGAGATGCAATCCCTGAGACAGTATCTAAATGAGCACCAATGAAATCCAGTTGCTGAGAAGGCTGAAGGCTGGACTTTTTGAAATTTATTGTTATGCCTACAGACATACAAATATTTATGGTGTAATCTCTTGCCTGCTCTAAAAGATGCCTGGTGGTAGCAGGAAGGCACCAGTCATTGAGATACGGAAAGACTCAAAAACCTTGCAGTCTGAGATGAGCTGCAACCACTGCCATGCATTTGGTGAATACCCTGGGGGCTGTGGTGAGACCAAAGGGCAGTACTCTGAACTGGAAATGACTGATTACTGGCTAGAAGCGCAGAAACCTCCTGGAGCTTTTTTCCATTTTTATGTGGTATTAAGCATCTTGGAGGTCTGTAGAGTACATCCAGTTGCCTTTTTCAAAAAAAAAAAAAAAAAGGAAGTGTGGATTGAATTGAGACCATCCGGTATTTGGGTTGCTGAACTGCCTTGTTGAACTGACTGAGATCCAAAATGGGCTTCCAGTCCCCTATTTTTTGGGGAACTAAAAAGAATCTTGAGTGAATCTCGGATCCTGTTTGGTCTGGTGGGACTTTTTGGACTACTCTTTTTTCAAGCAGTTTTTGAATTTCTAAGATTGCTGCTTCCCTTTGATTGGGTGGAACATCTGGGAGTTTTTTCTGGGGGTTGTGACTTACAGATAGTGGAATTTTGAAACCTCTGGATATTATCCCCATTTGTCCAAAGTTATCAACTGCCAGGCAGGTAGATGCAGGGATAATCTCCCCCCCGACTGCCTCCAGAGGAAGGCAATTGGGCCCCCATTCAGGGATGCTGATAGGAAGTTCCAGAGAAGGATTGTCTGGACCCCTGATTCTGCAGTCCATTTCTGCCCTAGGGCAGCATCTTCTGTTGCTTCCCCCTCTGCCCTGGGGGACATCTCTGAGTCTTGGAAAGGCCATTTGGATTTTTTAAACCATAGTCTCCCACTTCTTTGGTTCCTAGAATAAGGCCTCTGAGAAGTGGAGAAACATATGCTTATAGCAGATAAGGTCTTACCATCCTTCTCACATCTGGCTATAGTGTCTTTTACTTTTGGACCAAAACGGTGGATCTGTCAAAAGGGGCATTGACAAATGACACTTTAAATGGATCCACAAAGTCACAAAAGCGCATCCAGGAATGCTTTCTAATGGCTATGCCTGAACCCGCTGCCCTGGCCGTCCATTTGGCTGCATGGGCAATGAGCCTCATGGATGAGTTGGAGATAGCATCAAGGGTTGCAACCTACAAGGAAACCTTGTCATGGACCTCTTCAGCCACTGCTCCTGAGAGAGTATTTGAAAGATCTTTAATCAAATCTCTCTGTAATCTGGTAAAGTGTGCTATATAATTCAAGGACCTTACAGCTAAGGTCGTTGAAGCATAAACATGCTTCCCAAATCTATCCAATGTCCTAGACTCCTTATTAGGAGGATGGATAGTCAGACTTTCTTCAGCAAGTTCCTTTTTGGTGGCGGCCGCTATCACCATGGCATCGACAGGAATCTCTTTAGATTAATGTGGTTCATCTTTGGGTGCTAATAATATCTGATCAGGTCTCTTGGGGATTGGCTCTATGGAGTCGGGTAACTTCCACACCTGCTGAGTGATTAATTTAATGAGATCCATCAGAGAGATCCAAGAAGTAGACAGCTGAGCACGAAAAGCCTCTAGGTATACTGATTCCTCTGAGGAAGGTTGAATGGATGACCAGCCACCCTTTGTTTCAGGATTTCTAGGATGTCCCCAAAGGAAACATCATTAGGGAATGATCTGGGGGAACCTTCCTCTTCATCAAAATCAGTATCTTCTGTGAAGGACTCTTCTGGAGAGTCCAGGTGCTTCCTCTTGCACTTCTTCTTCGCAGGGACTTCCTCGAGAGGATGATCAGGGGAAGTGTCCGAAGATGAGACCACTAAGGTAGAAGTCACCTGAGACTTTTGTGCCCTCTGTCCTGGGGGTGAGACTCATGGTAGATCAGGTCTAGAGGAGGTAGAAATCTGTCCCGACAGGGATGGCAAAGGCTGAGAGTCCCCAATGGGCAACGCCTTCTCCATTATCCTAAAGGCTGCCCACCCCCATAGAGGGATGTGAGCCCGGAACCGAAATAGGTCACACCCCACACCGAGGAGGCAGCCTCTGGAACAGAAGCCTGGATTGATCTTACAAAGGCCGAGGTGCTGAGGGACATGGATGGTTCCAAATGAAAAGAAATCAATCCAAGTACCTCGGACCCAACCAGAGAATCACGACCCTGGGAGACCTCCAGTGCCGAAGACTCGGAGGAACTCAAGACAACTTTCAGAATTGGAGATGAGGAAGCTACCGGAACCAAAGCAGTTGACGCCGGAGGAGTCAGAACCGAGGCCAGCACAGCTAGGAACTTAGGATAACCCCCTAGCTATAAGGAGCTGATCTACTAGTCTCAATATATCAGCCTCAAACAGACTCTTAGTAGATCAAATGGAAGATGAGGAGGGAGATCTCGGGGGGTCTCGCTTCCAAAAATGGACTGGGTGGCATATCCCTGAATGGATCAATGGATGGTGAGTATTTAGTTTGTGGTAGTTAAGATAGCTTCAGTACCGAAGCAGAAGTTGTTTTTTGTTCAGAAGGGAGCTTGGGTCTCAAAGCAGTTAAATCCTCCAGTGCCGAGGAACTCTTCGGTACCAAGGATGATTTAGGTAACTTCTTTGTCAGTTCTGAAGACCTTGGAACCAAAGAAGGCCTTTTCCTCGAAAAAGAGAAAGATGAGGAGAAAGTGCTAGTTTCAGGTCTAGGCTCAGATAAGGCCTTGTCAAAGTTAGTTTTAAGAAGTCCTTTTAAAATTAACTTGTTCTTTCTTTCCATCAGGGTTCATGTAGAGAACCCGTGACAGATTGAACAGTCTTCTTGTAAGTGTATTTTCCACAAACAATATACACATAAAGAGTGGTTGTCCGAATTAGGCATCTTGCCTTCACATTTTTGGTACCTCTTAAATCCTGAAGGCTCTTTACTGGACTTTGCAGGGGAAGTTTGCTATTGATCAGCCATTATTAGTAAATAAAAAGAACCACGCTACAGTCAAGCGACACAGGAGACAGGACAGAATCAAGTTTTTTTTTTTTTTAAACTATAGAAAGAAAGAAAGAAGGAATGAAGAAGGAAATTAGAGAAAAAATACTATATATTATATATTATAGAAAAAATGGTAATTAGAATACCTAAAGGTAATAGAAAGAAGTACCAGCAATGGTACTTAAGTTCTACCAATGGTAGGAAAGGAAAGGAAAAGGCTAAGTGATAAGCTAAGAGGAGTGGGTAGACACCGTGAGAGGAAATAGACAGAAAATTCTATTAAGAAATTAAAGAATGAAGAATAATTAAGGAAAATTTAGAAGTACTCACTGTTATAGCCAAGGCTCAAGAGAAGGAAGCTAACGCGTCTGGTCTGCGAAGCGGCAAATGAGATCTGAGGTAATCTCTGTGAGGAGCATTATGGGTAGTGCCTGGCTTGAGAGTTTGGAGAGCACAAGCTGGAAGATATGGCTGAGTCAATTCCGAGGTTTGGAACCGAACCCACTGTCAAGGATTGGGTGAAGATTGACAACATCAGATCAGTCTGTTTCTAGCTGGCAAAGAGGTAGATATAGCAGATGGATCTTTTCTAAGGAAAAAAAAAAAAAATTTTTTTTTTTAGTTTGAGGTACTTTGTACAATCTATCTGCATTTTCTGCCAATGTGCTGACAAATCAACAGTCAGGATGAAGGTATGGGAGGAAGCTAGAGTATTGTGAAGCTGGCCGGTTGTTGTATCTTAGGAGGGATACAACCCATGTAGCCATGCAGCAGTGAGAATGATGAACGTTCTATTTTTTTCATTTACCAGAAGCAGCAATACTACAAGGGTCAACATACTGAACTAAACCACAGACTAAGCCCATTAAATCACTTTTGTACAGATTAACTGAAGCAGAAGAACACATATACCTACTTTTTTTTCTTCTTGACAGACATTTCTAAAGAAATACTCACTTTTGCAGGAAAAACCCTCCCTAAGGATGGGTATAGCTTTATAGTTAGGCAGACTGGCATTCTCTGCTCCTTCTCCCAGGACCAACAAGATGGCTCTCTTCTGCCTGACAAGGGCATTCCAACAGTCACAGAGGATGTGTCTAACACCTGGTCCATGGTGGCCATAGAGACAACATCAGCGGGAACCAGGGAAAAAAATGAATGGTCTGAGGTACCAATTTTGGCCACAGCAGAGTCATCCAACTGTGACTGAGGCACTTTAGTAGTCTGCTGTTGTGGCAATGGCTGTTTAGTAATTTTCTTCTTTTTGTGGCTGGAAGAAGAAAAAACTGAGGAACTGGTAGGATGTTCCATGGTTAAGCCAAAAAAAGAATCCTGATTCCTGGGAAGCCTAGCACTAGTAGTTAGTAAAACAGGTAAGCAGTAAGACAGTAACTTTTTCCCCAGATAAACACAGTAAAAATTATTTTAAACACTTACCCCAGCCTCAAAATTAAAATAATGCAGCATTTATTTCAGGAAAAGGTAGGCTAAAATTAGTTTTAACAACTTTTACCACAAAAGTAAAAAAGTGACACTCCCATTTAAAATTAAGTAAAAGTCACATCATAGTCATTAAAATACTTTTTCCTAGCTTACTATTTCACAGAAAAGAAGTACAACGTCTGTCTTAAAAAGTAAAGTGGGAGTTTTCCCTCAGGAGAATTTATCTGTCCAGAATTGGAACAGCATTAGCTGACAGACAATCCTCAAAAACCCACAAGAGGAGTGCTTTTTGGCAGCAGGAAAGCTCTGAATAACTTAGCGCTGAACCCTGACTTTTTAATCAGCTCAGCTTGAGCTGACTAATAGTTTGGGCACATGGAAGGTGCTCTGAAAGCTTTGGAAGCTGACTAGCTGTTATAGCCTTAGCAGGATATAACCCACATAGCTAAAGCTACTGCAGCAGTTATCCATATGGTGAACATTTTCAAGATTCTTTCACAACCGGAGAGGGATTTCCACTGATTTTTGACAAAAAGGGATGTGCAGTGGGGGAAACAAAATGAAGAGTTATCAAATTTGTCCTACAACATACTCTGAAGTTATTCAAATCACTTTTTCTACTGCAAGACAATTTAAGAAAAACAAGTTAAGAAAAAATAAAGAGTTTTTCATTCTATTTTGGCAGCCTTTACATCAGACTTTTCATGATATCCCAAAAATGTCAACTGGGCAAATGTTGAATCTCTGCAGCCACAAGAAATATGTCAAGGTGAGGAAATTCAGAGCAGCACCTCATCAGAATCTTATTCCTTACTACACCAGGGACTCCGCACAATGTCTTTACATTAGAAGAATGTCTAATGATAAGTTCCTGTTTTAAAAATTCACAAGATGCTTCTCAGATTTCAAGTGAAACAAGACCATTTTTTAAATTATATTTCTTCCCTTTGGCTTAGGGATTGTTCTCAGAGTATTTTTAAAGTGTCAGAGACAAGCACCAGCAAGACTCAGGTTAATGACTATTCGTATTCATCCTTATCTAGAAGACTACATTCTGCAGCCTTACTCAGAAGACCATATGGTGCAAAACAAGAAGCATGTAATACTATTTTTAGACATGCCAGTGCTCACTATCAGCAAAAAATGGCTATTGACCTTCAGTACAAATGATTTTATTGAAGTTCTGCTTGAGACAACTGTGGAAAATCTTATTTTCTAACACAGGAGAGGAGTCAGTATATTTTGTCTCAGTTGCTGTGGGCCATCTACCAGCCTCAGCTTTCAGCCAGGCATTTCTCAACATCCTACAACACGTTGGCCAACATCATTATGGTTCAGTATGCTAGACGTCTGATGATTCCATCCTTAGCCATGAATATCTTCTGGATGATAGCTATGAGCCAGCTAAATCTAGGCAAATCACATTCTCTCTAATATTAACTCCTGACAAGGGATACATCAGGACTGGAAAAATTATTATCTCTATCAGTTCAGAGTCTCTGGGCACTTCAAAGATTACATTGTACATAATTTTAAAAGAGGTGTTTGTTGTGAGTTTGGATATGATACAATTCAAGAGCTGGTTGCCCATGGCATTCTTCAGGTAGTTACATACAACATATTGATGATTTAATTCACAAACAAACAGGGTGGAATGATTATTATAATATCTGTAGAACAGCCACTGAGATATATCAGCTGGCCATGTCTGTCAATATACTGGTTCACATATGAGGGGAGCAGAATGTCCTAATGATTCAAAAGAGTCTCTCAGTTCATCTGGATCATGCATAGATTCATTGGTTAGTACTAGGTTAACTGCCCTTGTTGGTCATTTTAAGCCTAGCCAATTATTCCATACAGTACTTAAAATTAACCTATCCCATTAGAGTTTGGAATCACCTAGCCCTTTCCAAGATCTATAGTTATACATTACTCTACTGATAATTATTAGCTCAAAACACAGATATTTGGAGGGGACACATCACTGGGATAAAGAATTTAGGACTGTCATTTAGCAGTGCAGACAAAGGTCTTGGGTTATATTTCTTATTTCCTATCCGCTGATTCAAGCTACATTTGAATGTGGTCAGTGATGAGCTTTGTTTTACATGGACAGGGAGTCTGCTCCACAGAAGTAATATCCTCCGTGAGATATATCTGTCCCAACAAGCTGTTCTGCTAATGTTGCAGAAGAGGTTTAATTCCAAGGATCAAATATCTCTTGATACCATTTGAGTTGTGGATGTGAATTCAGTCCATCAGTAATGTGTTGGAAGATGCCTTGCATGCTAGATACATGTCATCTCTTAGGTAAAAAGCTCAATATAGCAATAGGGCTTTGAGGCAGTCTATGTAGGGCATATTGTTTAGGGCCACTATCCTTTTTATAAGGTACCTCTGTGAACACTCTGGATTTTGTACATGTCTGGACAGATACATGCCAAAAGGGACATTTTACAGAAGGACTGGCTTCATGATGGGTGAGTACAGGGGAAATTGACATCACCTGATCTAGAAGCAATCCCCTTGTTTATGAGGCGTGCAATATAGAAAGACTTCCTTTCCACAGTATACATATGATGGACAAGTTTTAGGTTACTGTTCATATAAGTTTCCAAATCCCAAACTACTAGCTCAACTCTTAGGGGTGTATTGCAAATCTGGTAGTTCCTGGGGGGGGGGGGGTACTTTACAAAGGAGACAATAATGCAATTTTTGGCATTTAGCTTTAGTTCATGAATTTGGCAACAGTTATTTCTTTGAGACAAGCCTTCTTGTAGGAAGTCTGTGTCATCTGAGGATTTGATTACTGCTCCTAGCTTGCTATCATCTGCAACATTAATTTCCCAGAGCCCTTTGGTACTAGCTTTTAAGTCTGAGACTGGACTTTTTGTGCAGGTAGTTTCCCTTGCTTTGATCTCCTGTGTCCCATTCATGAGCCAGATGGCAACTCAATGGGTAACAAAGGGGTTTATTAAGCTTTTCTACTATGCCTGAGTAGAAGATTGTGTCAGAAGCTTTGGCCAGGTTGAGGTAGACAAGGTGCACAACTTTACCTTCATCCATTGCTTTGCTGACCTTTTAAGAAAGTCCACCAGGCTGAGTAAGCATGACCAGCCTTTGACGAATCCAAACTGAGATAGGTCCAATGTTTGGAGGTTCAGTATGTCTTAATTAATTTCATGATAATTCTTTCCATGGTTTTGCATATGATGCTGGTCAGACATGGGTCTAACTGCCTGGGTCTGTGGAAGGTCCTCCCTTATACAGGAGAATAACTTGTTTTCTTCATTTACTTGGTACAAAACCTGTATGGAGGTGAAGACTGAACAGCTTTAATATCTGTTAGTAGTGTGGCTAAATTTTGTTTCATGCCATTAAAGATGCATCCTGGGATATTGTTAGGCCCCATCGATGTAGTATTTTTTGCTTTTGATAGCATTTTAAGGACTTGGTCTTGTGTGATTGCTGATAGCAAGTCAGTTTCAGATACTTCATTTGAGAAAGACAGCAAGAAAGGCATAAAGTTTGTGCTGAATTTGTCAACCAATAGGTCAGTTATATCTTCAGCTTCAGTGTCGGTTATGATCATCTCAGCACATTGTTGGATTTGGGCTCCTGAGATTATGAACATAACTAAAAAAGGCCTTCTGAATGTCTTTTGCTTAGTTGGGTATTTTCACTTTGAACTTGGCTTTAGTAGTTTTAATTAAGTATCAGATTTGTTTTTTTTTTTAATTTAAAGATGAGGGCTCTGTCATTCTGTGTTTTGCTCTTCTTACTTTTAGCTAATAAACTCTTCCTTTTATTGTAAAGCTTGTTGAAAAGATACACAAGGTGTGGTGCAAGATGCCCTCATAGTAGTACAGACAAGTCCTAAGATGTTATTCTTTGTTCCAAAGTATTTGTGTTGACAAAGTCCAGAATTCTTTGTTCTTGTGAGTAGTTGTGGTACAGGTTTCCCAGTCTATAGTTAGGTAGTTTAGATCACCCATAAAAATGATACTGAGCTTAATATTGTTTGACTTTTGTTCTTGTTAAGAGGGGCTGTGGTTTTCTTGGGTCATTGAGGGAGTACTATAGCTTACCAACATGTGGTAGCATAGGGAGAATGGCCCCCATGTTGTATTTGGAAGTTGCAGTCCATGAAAATCTCAAAAACTGATAGGGCAAATAAAAGCCATATAGATGACAGACTGGACTACAGAGGATAAGAAAGAAATTATGTATTGTTGTTGTTATGCAAAAAGCCCAGAATTTCCAGCCAAAAGATATATGAAAAGGTTAACAGCGAATTTAGAGGAAAGAAAAATTCAAGAAAAACTGTCAGAAGATTCAAATAAAAAAAAGTGTGCACATTAATACAACAGATCCATGAAAAACACAATACAGACCAAGAAACCTCATGGCGTTTGGAAAAAGAAGCAACTGAAGAAGTGCAAAAACTTAAACAATGAAATTTAGAGAGATTTGAAGGTATAAATAAATATGGATATGGGCAAAAAAGAGAGATCTGATATGGTATAATATTTATGCATAGGAGAAAGCCAAATTAATCAACACAAAAAAGGCAGCCCTAAAGATATTCAAAGAGAACTACAGGCAAAGGCATCCAGATATGGAAAAATTTCACAATAAAAAAGTAAGATCACAAAGAGGGAATGTAGAACAGAAGATAAATCAAGTAGAAGTTAAAACAATATAAGCTGAAGTTATGGAATATTTGCCAAGTGAAGGATTCAGTGTAGAAAGTCTAACACAGGTTGTATTATAAGAATGATGGAACAACTAGTCCCCAAAGTAAGGAGAAACAAGAGGAGCATGAGACATCCGAAGAAGGAATATGGACATGGGAATGAAAAAGATATTTAATATGGTATAATCTTTATGCAAAGGAGAAAACAAAACTAATCAATTTAAAAATGGCAGCACCAAAGATATTTGAAGAGAAATACAGGCAAATACATCAGGATATGACAAATTTTACAATCCAAAAAACAAGAAAACAAACAGGAAAAGTAGAAAAGAGGATTAGCAATGGAGAAGTTAATGAAATAGAAAAAAGAAGTTACGTCTTACCATAACGTTCCATCTGAGTTGTTGATTTTCTTCCAGTCATCACTGATGGGTTCGGTTCCGAGCCCTCGGAACCGAGTCGGCCTAATTCCAAGCTCACGTACACCAAAAACTCTCAAGCTAAGCTGCTACCCACAATGCCCTTCTCCCAGTTACCTCAGATCGAGTTTACATGCAACATATAGGAGAAAACAGAAAAACAGTGGCCATTTCTGTGCAGAAACCGTGAAACACCACAGGGACCCAGAAGATCCACCAGGAGCCTTTGGTGGGGGATGGTGGGAAAGTGTGATGACTGGAAGAAGATCAACAACTCAGATGGAACATTATGGTAAGACATAACTTCTTTATCTGAAGTTGTTAATCTTCTTCCTATTCATCACTGATGGGACAGAATCCCAAGCTACTTGGAGAGCCTGGGTGTCCCTTATGGAAGAACATTCCTGAGAACCATTGAGCCGAAGGCCACTCTTTCCCTGGAGACCACGTCCGATTTGTAATGTTTGATGAAGGTATGGGGTTTAGCCCAAATGGCTGCTGCACAAATGTCATCCATGGAAGCCCTGGAGTGAAAGGCAACCGAAGTTGCGATGGCCCTAGTTGAATGAGCTTTGATTTGAACAGGTTTAGATTCATTTGCAAGGTTGTATGAAAAAGTAATGCAAACTCGGAGCCATTTTGATAATGTAACTTTTGATACAGCACATCCCATTCTTGGGCCAGAAAAGGAAATGAAAAGGTTGTCCGACTTGCGGAAGGACTTAGTTCTGTTCAAGTAGAAATGTAGTTGTCTATGTACGTCCAATGAATGTAGGCAGTATTCTCCCTTGTTGAAATAATTTGGGAAAAACACAGGGGGCTCAATGGACTGGTTAATAGAGAAGTCGGAAAACACTTTGGGGAGAAAGGATGGGTTAGTACGAAGGGATACTCTGTCCTTATGAAAGATTAGATATGGGCTCTTGATGCATAAGGCTTGTAACTCAGATATCAGTCTGGCTGATGTGACCACTACCAAAAACAAAGATTTCCATGACAGGAATTTTAGATCATATGTCGCAGCAGGCTCAAAGGGGGGTAGAGAGAGAGACTGTAGAACTCGAGAGAGATTCCATGTCTCTACAGGATGCCTGATAGGAGGTCTGCTATGGAAAACTCCCTTGAGAAAGGACTTGCAAAGTCAGGTGGAGATAAGAGGGATGTCATCCGAACCGTTGTGGAAATTGGAAATAGCTGCTAAATGTACTCAAATAGTAGAAGCTGATGCCCCATTGTCAAACAACTCAGAAAGATACTGGAGTATAGCAGCTGTAGGAGTTGAAAAAGGATCTAGCATGTGATTATTAGACCAGATAGCAAACCTTTTCCACTTGTCTCTGTAGAGTTTTCTGTTGGATGGTTTATGGGAGGCCAGAATAATATCACGAACAGGTGAGGAGAGGGTTTCCTGCCTGGCGACTAATGAAAGTGGAGAAACCAAGCTGTCAGCTTGAGAGTGGACAGATTTGGGGGAGTCAGCCCTTGTGAGTGAGATATCAGGTCCTGACGAGTGTTCAGGATCCAAGGAGGTTGTAATACGTGAGGTCGGAGGAAGGGAAACCACACTTGTCGAGGCCAGAAAGGGGCAATGAAGATTACTTTGCATCTCAACTGGATTGCTTTCTTTAGAAATAGGGGTATCAAAGGTATCGGAGGATAAGCATAGAGGAGACCCTTGGGCCAATCATGAGTCAAAGCATCTTTCGGTGATTCCCCGTCTGGGGGAAAGAGGGCAAAGTAGCTGCTGCGTTTTTTGTTTGAAGGGAAAGCAAAAAGATCGCAGCAAGGCTGGCCCCAATGGCTGAAGATTTCTGCTGTCAAGTTTGGGTTGAAAGACCATTCATGTGGATGGAGGATTCATCTGCTCAGCCTGTCCACAATCACGTTGGAGCACCCTGGGATATGTGTTGCAATAAGAAAGCAGTCGGAAGCTATCGCCCAATGCCAAATTCTCATGGCCTCGCGACATAGGGGGTTGGATTTGGTCCCTCCCTGCTTGTTTATGTACCAGATGACAGACATATTGTCCAACTGGATTGCAATCATTCCCAACAGAAGGAGCGGATTAAGTGCCTGCAATGCTAACAGCACCACTCTTAACTTCAGAATGTTGATATGCAAGTTGACCTCCAAGCTGGACCACGTGCCTTGGACTGTCTTTCCCTGGAAGTGGCCCCCCCCACCCTATCAGGGAAGCATCCGTGATCACCGTGGCATTGGGTTGGGGAGTCTGGAAGGGGCGGCACCAAAGATTTTCATCCATTCTCATCCACCAGTGGAGATCTTGTTTGCAGGAATTGGTGATAAGGATCTGTGAGTTTAGAGAATGGAGAATGGATATCCACTGGGACAAAAGGAGCCATTGTAATAGTCTCATAAGCAATCTTGCCAGGGGAACAATCTGGATGGCTGCCGCCATAGACCCCAGAGCCTGTAGAACTTACCTTGCAGACACCTTCCTTTGACAGAGTACCATTTGTACTTGCAATCTTAATCTCTGAAGTCTGTGAGGAGGGAATGAGACTTGGCTTGTTTGAGTATTGGATACTGCTCCTAAAAATTCCAATTGTTGGGTAGGATGAAGGTTGGATTTTTTCCAGTGTATTGTGATGCCTAGGAACTCTGCCAGTGCCAGAGTGTGGTGGAGAGCCATGACCAGTAGGCGCTTGGTGGGGGCGGAGAGGAGCCAATTATCTAGATAAGGAAACACCTGGAATCCCTGTATTCTCAGATGAGCTGTTACCACTGCTAGGCATTTCATGAACACTCTGGGGGCCATTGAGAGACCGAATGGCAGGGCTCTGAATGGGTAATGACTGACTCCTAGCTGGAAGCGAAGGAGACACTTGGAGCTCTTGTCGATTTTGATGTGGTAATATGCATCCCAGAGATCTATCGAGCACATCCACACACCCTCCAGAAGAAATGGGAGAATGGACTGTATTGTGACCATGCGGAAGTTGGTCTGAACTACTGATTTGTTTAGTTGGATGAGATCTGAAATGGGTCTCCAGTCCCCGGTCTTTTTTGGCACCAAAAAGAATCTTGAGTAGAAACCGGATCCGCACTGGTCTGGGGGGACTTGTTGGATGACTCGTTTTTGACACAGCTTTTTTATTTCTGAAGCTGCTTCTTCCCTTTGACTGGGTGGAAAATCGGGAAGGCATTTTGGAGGTCTTGGGTAAGAGATTAGAGGAATGTAATAACCTCTGGAAATTATTCTCTGCACCCACTGATCGTTTGTAATAGAGTGCCAGGCAGCTTGGTGCAGAGAAAAACGAGCCTCGACTGCTTCCAGAGGAAAGCAATCAGGCAGAGCTACAGGAGCACTGATAAGGTCGTCCAGAGAAAGAATCCCTGGTGTCCTGATTTTGGGGACTGCCTCTGCCCCTAAAGGGGTGTCTTCCACTATTGGAATCCCCTCTGCCTCTGTGGGAATCCTCACCACGTGCACTATGGAAAGGGCCCTGAGATTTTTTGTGCCATATTTTTCCACTCCTCTGGTTCCTGGAGAAAGAGCGCTGAGGTTTGGAAAAACATAGGCCAATGGCAGACAAGACAAGGTTTTTCCATCCTGCTCGCATCTGGCTAATGTGTCTTTCACTTTAGAACTGAACAAAGCAGACAGTTCGATAGGGGCATTCAAAAAGGAAGACTTGAAGGAGTCTGCGAGGTCACAAATGCGCATCCAGGCGTGGCGTCTCATAACTACACCTGCGCAGCTCTAGCTGTCCCTTCAGTTGCGTGGGACAGCAACCTCATGGACGAGTTGGAGATCGACTCCAGGGTGGCAAGCCGAGAAGCAACTTTATTGCGTGCCCCATCAGAAACTTGACCCGCGATGGTTCCAGAGAGTTCAGAGATGAGATCTCTTTGGAGCCTCGTAAAATGTGCCAAATAATTCAGAGACCTAACAGCAAAGGTCACTGAAGCAAAAACCTGCTTCCCTAATCTGTCCACTGCTCGGAACTCTCTGTTGGGTGGATAGACAATAGGACTTTCCTCCGCAAGGTCCTTTTTTGTGGCAGCCGCCACCACCATAGTGTCTACTGGTAACCCTCTAGACCAATGGGGGTGTTTCTCTGGAGGGGAAAGTATCCTATCTGGTCTCTGAGGAATGGCCTCAACAGTATGAGGGTTCTTCCACGCCTGCTGCACAATGAGCTGGACTAACTCATCAGTGGGGGGGGTTACCCTAGAAGTAGAGGGCTGAGAGTGGAAGGCCTGCAGGAATACGGATTCCTCCGAGGAAGGGTTGGAGGGTTTCCAGTCACCCCTCTGCCTCAAAATTTCCAGGATGCCTTCAAAGGAGACATCATCAGGGGGTGACCGTGGGGACCCTTCCCCATCATCGTAGACCATATCCTCAGTGAGGGACTCCTCCGGGGAGTCCATGTGTTTCCTCTTACACATCCGTTTCTGAGGTGGTTCTTCAGTGGGAGCATCTGAAGAAGACTCAGAAAGGAGGTTACCCTGTACAGGGGTTTCTTAAGGCTTGCGCTCTCTGTGTCCTGGAGATATGGCCTGTGATAGCTGCAGCTCAGAAGAAGGAGGGGAAAAGTCCGATGTTACGAGGAGCGCTTCCCAAAGCAAGCACCCTCTCCATCACCTGGAAGGCAGGCCCGCCCAAAGAGGAATGGGAGCCCGGAATTGAGGAAGACAATCTCAGAACCGGGGTGACACCCTGCTCCGTGCGGCCCGCTCCCGGGGCGGAGCCTCAAGCAGAACCAGGGTGGGAGTCGCCCCTGGATCCGAAGATGGAACTGATGAAACAACTGGAACCGTACCTGGAGCCGGGGTTTCCACCCCCCCAAGCATGAGATTGAGGAAGGGATGGTTCCGAAGGAACCAAAACCCAAAGGGGCCTCAAAGCCTCAGAGAAGGTCACTGTCGGCACCGAGGAGGGGAATCCCCCAAAGACTTCAGAGCTATGGGCCTCAGAACCGAAGGGTCCAAGGGAGGAGAAGACATGGGAGTCGAGGGGGAAATGGACCCAAAACCCAGAGTGGGATGGGTTTTAGGAAAATTTGTAATCCCTCTAGCTGTCAGCAGCTGATCGAACAGGTGCAATACATCCAATTCAGACAGACTCCTGGTGGACCTTACCGACACTCCTGAGGGGGAGTCAGGTCGGTCCAAAAAGGGGCTAAAGGCTTGTCCTGAAAACGGATCCAAAGACAGGGAGTACTGGGTCCATGGTGTAGGAAGAGTCAGCACAGAGGATTCCAGTTTCAAAACAGGCAAAAGGGGGACTATTGGTGCTGAGAAAGGGCTTGGAGCCGAGGGAACAGCTGGAGTGGAAGTCATTATCGGCTCCGAAGAAGTGGTCGGTACCGATCTCGGAATGGAGATGGGCGACATTGGTGCTGAGGTAATAGCAGGCAATAAGGCTGGAGCCAAAATCACACTTGGAACTATGGCAGTTGGTGCCGAGGGCGGCGCCGATGTGGAAGTCAATGAGATATCTGTAGAGACCACAGGAGCAGAACTCGGAACAGAGGTGGTCGGAGCTGAGAAAGCGATCTTGTGCTCCGTGGAAGACTTGTGGGCCTTATGCTTATGAGGCTTGCCCTTATCACCAGCTGGTGAAGAGGGGTCAGAATGAGGACTTTTTTGTCCTTTGATGGAGGGGTTGAGACCTCTGATGCAGAAAGAGCCTCAGAAAAAGGAGAAGAAAGCAGGCCTTTCAAAATATGTTTATTTTTCCTCTCATTCAGCATCCACTGACTGAAACTGATACAAATCTGACAGGGAGGTTTCACAGATAAGTGGGAAATCCCCAGACAATATACACAATCATCATGCAGGTTGCTTTTGGGGAGTTTACCATTGCAGGAAGTGCAATGCTTAAACCCTGAAGTCCCTTTCTTTTCAGACAATACTGAGTATATTGACTCAACAATCCAAAAAAAAAAGAATAGAGAAAGGAAGGAAAAGAGAAAAATACCAACAACGGTATTAAGAATACCACATGGGTAAAGAAGGGCGTTTACCAGCAATGGTAAGAAGAGGATACCGGTGGGGAGAGCTAGCTGAGATAATAAGATATAGAAGAGTTTTTAGAAGAAAAAACTTAGAAATGCAGTAAATTTGAAAAAATACAACACTTAGCTGGGGAGCTCGGTGAAACACTGCTATATGGCTACATGGCAAACTTGATCTGAGGTAACTGGGAGAAGGGCATTGTGGGTAGCAGCTTAGCTTGAGAGTTTTTGGTGTACGCGAGCTTGGTATTAGGCCGACTCGGTTCCGCGGGCTCGGAACCAAACCCATCAGTGATGAAAAGGAAGAAGATTAACAACTTCAGATCTGAGGTTATGGATTAACTGCAAACTGAAGGATTTAATATAGAAAATTTAACTCAGATAACAACACAACAGTTTAGAGCATTGGAGACCCAAATTAAAGAGAAACCAGTGGAGTAAGAAGCACCTAATCAGTTAACATATGAAGATATTTTGGAGCCTCCCACAGGAAACCAGTACAAATGTTCAGCTGGAGCTATACAGCAAGGGAAAGAACAGGAAACTGTGGCAACTCTAACACAGTCAATATCGTGGAGTGATAGGCCAGTGAGTTCCCATATGCAAGAGCAATGGATGAAACAGGGCAAAATTGAAGAGAATGTGGCACAGGAAGATACTCTGGAACTTTCTATAGAATGCCCACAAGAAAGGAAGAACAAAGAATGTGCCCTCAGTTTAGAAGAAAATTATCTAAGAGAAGAGTTGCTTGATTTAATACAGATGGATAGACATATTAACATCAATGAAAAAATAGACTACAGAAGGTTAATAAAACCCAAAAAGTTAGAAGTCTGATACAACAAATGAACACAGTAAATAGGACTGTCCATAGTGATTCATGCGATATAACAGAAATAAGTAGGCTACATTACCATGCAGCCAAATTAATAACGGATAAAGTCCTACCACAAGAACACAGGGTAGTAAGGGAAAGGATGGGGAGAAATTGGATACCATCATGGGACTACTGAATAGAGTGAACTTTTAAGCAATGAAAACAAGAAGTGCCACTGTTAGAAGAGTATAGAAGAGAGAACAGATCTACAAAAATACTCAGAAAGATAGATGTGAAAAAAACAATACGCAGTATTATAACAGATCAGGTTTTATCGTACACTATTGCAAATAATAAACTAAAAATATCAGCACAGGCAGAAAAACGTAGAAGATACGTAGACAAATATAAAGGAAAAATACAAAATAAGCAATTTATTGATGACCCAAAAACGTTTTATAGAGAATTGGGAAACAAGGTAAAAGGAATTGAAAGACCACCAAAAAAAGAAGAAACAGATAAATTTTGGAGAAATATCTATGAAGATCTTGTAGAACATAGCAAAGATGCTAAATGGGTAGAAGAAGTAAAAGAAAGAATAAGAAGTTCAAACGTACAGGATATGAAACAGGATGAAGTAACAGCCAGAGAAATTGAAACAAAGTTAAGAAAAGCCTCTAATTGGAAAAACTCAGGCCCAGATGCAGTACCTAACTTCTGGCTAAAAGTATTATCATCTTTGTATGAAGATTTAGCCATGAGTAAGAACTATTCTTATGCACACCCAAAACAGACACCAGCTTGGCTAACAACAATAAAAACAATGCTCCTACTTAAGAGCGAACCTGCAAGCTACCCTAAAAACGATAGACCAATAACTTGCCTTTCGACGATGTATAAACTATACACCAGAATTGATGCCAACAGAGTTTATAGTCATTTAGAAGAAAACTCAATTATGGCAATAGAACAAAAGTTTAATAAAAGAAAGCCATATGGAACAAACTATCATTTGTTGTTAAAGTCATAATGGAGAACTGGAAAAAGAGAATCTTAGTATAGCATGGATAGACTAGAAAAAAACATTTGACAGTATCCCACATTCATGAATAAAAGAGTGCGTAAAATTGTATAAGATAAACTCTACACTAATAAACTATATCACCGCGACCATGAAACAGTGGCAAACCACTCTGCAATTAAGCCATGAAAAAGTACAATTTATTATTCCAGGGATAATTCAAAGGGGGATATTCCAGGGTGACTCTCTGTCAGCGCTGCTCTTTTGCCTTGCCTTTAACCCATTAAGCTGTCTGTTTAACAGATAAGGTCATGGCTATAATTTGGCTCCCAGAAGGCAACAAAGTGTAAAGACTGCTCATCGTCTCCTTGTACATGAGTTAAAAATGTATAGCACATCAAATGAGGAACTGAAAGCACAACTTCAAGTAGTCAAAACTTTTTCAGATAATATAAGAATGTCATTTAGTCTTGATAAATGTGCAAAATCAACCTTTAAAGCGGGAAAGCTGCAGCACCAAAAAAACATCAGTTTAAGACAAGAATGCGATCTAAAAGAACTTGAGTAAGAGGGAGCATATAGATATTTGGGAATTGATGAAGGATCAACAATAAAACATGAACAAATGCAAATAAAACTCAGTAAGGAATATTTTAAACTTAAATTAATCCTGAAAACAGCATTGACATCTAGGAACAAAATTCAAGCTATAAACCAATTTGCTCTTCCTGTCCTAACTTACAGTTTTGGAGTGACTGACTGGCCCCAAAAAGTGTTGGATAGATTAGTCAGGAAAACAAGAAGGATGCTTCATGCTCATCAAATGATTTATAAAAATCAGTGCATACCAAGCATATATATTCCCTCTTCCGAAGGAGGTATGGGGCTCCTTGAAACTGATTACATGTATAGATCTGCAATCATGGGACTGCATACATATCTGCTGACCTTACAAGATCCAAACATAGTGAAAGTTTGGAAACATGAGTAGAATAAATCTAAAATGACTTCCCTGCTTAGTCTAGCAGAAGCAGATTGGTGTCAAACAAGAATGGAAATCAAATCAGAAGTAGATAAAAATCAGGCAGCAACTGAATGTGCCAAAAAACAAAATAATATAAGGTGAAGGATCAGATGAGAAGGCATGAAATGTGGAAAATGCATAAATATAGTTGCAAGTGTAGAAAACTCCTGTAACAACATCATGTTGATCAGGATCGATTGCAGGAATGGTTAAGGAGAGCCAAATTAAAACCAAAAGATGAAAGGTTAATATTGGTGGCCCAAGATAGTGGACTATGTACACGTTGGTTTACAAACGCCAATGAACATGTGGGAGAAGCAGACAAATGTAGGTTTTGTAAAACAGAATTGGAAACAGTTGCACACCTTGTTGTTGGTTGTGACCTACTAATGGAAGAAGGACTGTATACTGAAAGGCATAACAATGTAGCAAGATTGTTGCATTGGGGATTGTGCAAACATTCTAATATTTAAGTAGCTGAAAACCACTGGAAACATGAGCCACAAAGCATCATAGAAAATTATATAGTTTATATCACATGGAATCACCCATTAATAACAGTTCAAAAGATAGATACAAGAAAACCAGATATAGTGGTCCATGGAAAGGAGACAAAAGTAGCATTGATCATTGAAATTGCTACACCCAGTGACTACAGTGTCTTGTGTACAGAGAGACACAGTCATAAAATATCAGGATTTGCAGGCAAGAACGAGAGCAATGTGGAAGAAAGATACCCAGACAGTTCCAGTAATAGTAGGAGCAACGGGTCTTATAAAAAAGAATTGACAGTTATTTAGATATGTTACCGATACATGTAACTAGACCGCGGTGGTGGTGCTGCGGTAGGGTTGTCCCCTCACAGTAAAACATTGTCCTGTTTGATTCTCAGCTAGAGCATCTTCTGTGGGGAGACATGCATGAATGGGCGTACCTTCGTTGAAGGTTGTGCATCAGGGATGGCAACTCGGCACGTAAAAATCTACTGACAATCATTAGTGGACCAGAGTTCCGCTGTGGCAACCCCTAACCGGGAAAAGCTGAAAGACACAACAACAACCAATACATGTAACTCCATACAAATTGCAGGAGTCATTACTGGGCACATTGCAGATGCTGCGAAGAGCACTTCTGGCTAACATCAAAGATTGAAACAATACTAATTTCATGAACTTTAATCATACTTTGACTTAGGAATGGGCTCCATTCCTGTCATGGTATTAGAAACCCAAAAGACTTGGAGAAATTAAAGAGAGAAAACCGTGGATATAGTAAACCTGCTGGCTGACAGGTTTAGTGAAAATTTCACTCCCCTAAGCATCCCCACCACTTAGCCACTGCCTAGCATCTCAAAAGAGCAGGTCTTAAATCCGCTGTTCAAGCCCAAAAACACAGCCTCTATGGGATCAGGTAACATCCTTGGCTGTGTTCTGCATGGGTTAAAACAGGAATTAACAACACCACTGTGTACACTTTTCAGTCACAGCCTAAGCACTGTTTTTGTCGCAGAGGAGTGTAAAACAGCTACCATCATACGTTTGCACAAAGGGGGTGCATCCACTGAACCCGGGAACTACAGACCCATTAGCTTGACCAGCCTTGTCTCCAAGACAATGGAGTGATTCATCATGGACCTTATCAATAATGATATAGGAGATCTCTAAAAGCTTGACCCCACCCAATTTAGCTTCATCAAAGAGAGATCATGTCTGTTAAATTTGGTGGACTTCTTTGAGACAGTCACCAAGGCACTAGACGATGGTAAATATGTGCATTCGGCCTACCTGGACTTGGCAAAGGCCTTTGACACAATCCTCCACTCAGACATCATTGATAAACTCACCCAGTTGGGTATCAACCTATATATAATCAGAGGGATTGCAAACTGGCTCACTGATAGAACTCATTCAGTTAAAATAGGGGATCTCCTCTAGCAGACCCATAACCAGCAGGGTCCCACAGGGATCAGTTCATTGAGCCCCCAAATGATGTCAACATCCTGCAAGAAGGACTTACACATATAAATGATTGGTGCCAAACTCATGATCTTAAACTAAATGCAAAAAAATGCATTATCATCTCCTTTGGCAAAGGTAACATTCCAGCAAACTGCCACATAAATAGCAACACCCTAAGCACTCAATCAGTGGTGAGAGATCTGGGCACCCAGGTTGACAACAACCTCACTTTCAATCACAGTCTCCACAGTAGTAAGAAAGGGACTTTATATTGCTCATCTCATAAGTAAGGGCATTGCCTCCAGAAAAAGAGAGGTTATAATCCCCCTGTACTCTTCCCTCATCAGACCAATAATTGAGTACAAATGTTTCCTTTGATGTGTACCTTTCCAAGCACCTGCTGCAATTGGAGAGACAACAAAGGTTCCTTACAAAGAAAATTCAGGGCCTCCAGTACCTCCCATATGGGGACAGAAAGATATCTCTTTCACTTTACTCTGTATTATACAGACTGCTCAGAGGCAACCTGTGCCTTGCATATAAGGCAATCTCAGATCATGCCTTAATGGAAATGCATATTCGCAAGTCAAATGTCACACAGGTCACTTGCTCTAAGGACCTAAACCTGGTATGCGACATCAAAAGAAACTGCTAGAGGGATAGATTTGTCTCCCAGAGTTTGCCTCATCTGTGGAACAGACTTCCAATTCATGTTAAGCAGAACCCCTTGTTGACTCTATTTAAGTGCAATTTGGACAATTGTATGGGTATCTGGAAATTCACCCCGGGGTTCCCACCTGTTTCCATCTTGGACAGGGGCAATAAATCCTGATTCTTGTGTCTGCACTCTTGGGTACAAGGGTTAAACTTGGCTAGGCTTGTAAGGGCCCCAGGGCTATTAGGATAGTAACCCCCTATGATCCTATGAACATGAACTAATTAGTGAAAATCCTTTAAATATTTGAAAATACACATCATGTGACACAATTCAGCAAGTTCCAACCATTAATAAATAAATATTAAAATCATAGAAAAGAAGTATTAATAAATATTCAAATACACATCTAAGAATAAATACAAAAGATTGTTATAATTTATAATAGTGTTAAAACCACCATTTACAATTTGGAGGCTCACAGTTTTAATACACTGCTAATAGACTATTCTAATTAGTCTACATTCTGATGAGGTCCCATTCTGTAGGGAAGAAAGGCATACCTCTCAACTTCTTAGCACAAACAATCTGTACAATGCCTCACAGAATGGGGAACAAAGGCCCAAAAATAGGGATAGATTTTAAATATTGCTCTTATAAACTTAAAAAGTTGCTAGATTAACAGAATTTGTCTTAGCATATATTTTTCTGAAGGATATGAAGTCTGAAACATAAATGTATATCATTATTTAGTTACTTCAGTCCTCACATCATCCCAGTGATTTGCCAAAAAATCACAAATTTTATGAGGAACAGATTAAAAATATGAGGCAAAATTTCTGGACATTCTGCGAAAATCTGTACAGTTGAGAGGTATGTAACATGTTCTTAAATTGTATGTATTCGTGCATTAAACAGCGATCCCGGCATTTGATTGATTTTCATCCTGCTGAGTCTTTTGGTTACAAATGATTTTCTCAAGGTGCTCTCTGTTTTGTGGTTCTAGCTGTCACGATTCTGAAGTTCTAGGCAGAACAGTACAGTCTCCTAAGAAGATTTATTTATGTAGTCATTTATTTATTCATTCATTCATTTACTATGTGTTATCTGGGTTAGTCCACTAAGACTGTAGCCTACTTACAGGAAAGAAATGAGGTGTTATTTATACTGTCAGGTTACTCTGACTAGGACACCACGTGAAATACCCCTACTCACCTTCAGTAAGTGCCACAGAATCTTTAGCATTCATCCAAACTGCCCCAACCCAGGCAGATGGGTTTAAAATCTCACGTAAAGGAGACTGCAGTTCCCCCACCTTGCCCCCACACATAGACACCATCCCACAGGACTGCTGTACTTTATCAGTATTTGAAAAAGATGGAAAGGCAACCTCCTGGCCTCATTTCCTCCAGTTCTGTTTACCCAAACAGATCTGCAAATGGCAAGAAAGAAAAGGGTTCATCTCATTCTGTTAGCTATCTCTAGACTAAGATAGCCATGTCTCTCCCTTCTTCAAGAAAACACAAGCAAGACCTTGAGGCTTCTTTATATGGAGAATCTTCCAGCAATAGTTGAATTGTTTTTTTTTTCTTTCAGGTTAGGGTAGGAACTCTTATTACTGACAGTATCAGCATCATTGATTTAAAGCAACAATGGCATGTAAGTATTAATTTCAGAATATCTTCCAGTGCATACAACAACAGCCAACACCATTCAAATGTATTAAGACAATTCATATTAACAAAGGCTAAAGCTGGGAGGTTGATGTACAATGAAAAACTGCATTATGTAGGCTATGTTAAAGTTAATTCTATACTATGGCACAGAGGGTTTGCTGCACTACTGTACTGACTTTACTAAAAGAAAACTGCAGTTATACCTCAAATGTAAGGGGGGGATGCTACTTTAAGTAATATGAATCAGATATTTTGTAAGTAGCAGGGAGTTAAGGAGTCAGAAGCTCATGTTACATGGTACTAGGTCTGTAGAGTGCTTTTTAGGGTTTGTAGCATTGCATCAGTACATGGTAGTAAAGTAATTGTGTAAAGCAGCTAATTAACTATAAAAGTACCTGACAATTTGCAGGCAGTGGAGGGTTAGCAAGAGGTGTGGTAGCCCTACTTCCAAGATATATCAGCAGCATTATGTTACTGGAAAAAAAAAAACATTTCAGTTGTTTGAATATATTCACCATATTGTGTGAATTCTAGGAGAAGAATTGCAAAATTGTCCATTACCTGTAGAACAGAAACAAAACACTGACCCTAACAAAGAAAGCAATTTAAAAACTGTATACTGTAATATCCCATTTTAGTAATGTAAACTTGGACATTTCACTGTCTCCGTGTGACTAGGAGCAGAAGTGGATGCATTTTATTGAGGGTGTGGTCTAGGAGGACATGGGCAGGATTTGCTACAGCTAATCGTAGGAGCTAATACTTTTCAATGTTGCAGGATCTTCTTTACCAGTGATGTGTGGTGTTTTATCCTTCCCTTCTAAGTCTACTTTTTACAGATTATAATCTGAAGTTTTAATACTGAATAAAATACTGATCTCTTTTGAGGTGGTCAAGGTGATTCAGGAAGCTAGAAAGCCTAGCATTAGGATTTTTTATTTATTTAAAGGGAAGAACCCAGCCACTGGGGATGCACAAGCCAGTGCATTTCTTTGTGCCGGTCCCAAGCCCGGATAAATGGGGAGGGTTGCGTTAGGAAGGGCATCCGGTGTAAAACCTCTGCCAAATTACTGATGCGGAGAACATTTCATAATTACATACCGGATCGGTCGAGGCCCGGGTTAACAATGACCGCCACCAGTACTGTTAGCCAACAGGGTGCTGGCGGAAATTGGGCTACTGTTGGCCGAAGAAGAAGAGGAGGGGGAAGGCATGCCCGAAAGCAGGAAGAGAGGAGGAAGGTTAGGTGTGTAGTACTGAGGGTAGGAACTTTGAATGTTAGCAGTATGACTGGTATAGGGAGAGAGCTAGCTGATATGATGGAGAGAAGGAAGGTTGATATATTGTGCGTGCAAGAGACCAGATGGAAGGGAAGTAAGGCCAAGTGTATAGGAGGTGGGTTCAAATTGTTCTATCATGGTGTGGATGGCAGAAGAAATGGGGTAGAGGTTATCCTAACGGAACAGTATGCCAAGAGTGTTTTGGAGGTGAAGAAAGTGTCTGATAGAGTGATGTTTATGAAGCTTGAAATTGATGGTGTAATGATGAATGTTGTTAGTGCATATGCTCCACAAGTTGGGTGTGCGATGGATGAGAAAGAAAAATTTTGGAGTGAGTTGGATGAAGTGGTGGTGAGTGTACCCAAGGATGAGAGACTAGTGATTGGAGCGGACTTCAATGGGCATGTTGGTGAAGTGAACAGAGGGGATGAGGAAGTGATGGGTAGGTATGGCGTTAAGGAGAGGAATGCAGAAGGTCAAATGATTGTGGATTTTGTGAAAAGGATGGACATGGCTGTGGTGAATACGTATTTTAAGAAGAGGGAGGAGCATAGGGTGACGTACAAGAGTGGAGGAAGATGCACACAGGTGGATTATATCCTATGTAGGAGGGCCAGTCTGAAGGAGATTGGAGACTGTAAAGTGGTGACTGGGGAAAGTGTAGTTAAGCAGCATGGAATGGTGGTCTGTTGGATGATGTTGGTGATCAAGAAGCGGAGGAGGAGTGTGAAAGCAGTGCCAAGGATTAAATGGTGGAAGTTAAAAAGGGTGATTGTGAGGTGGAGTTCAGGGAAGAATTAAGACAGGCACTGGGAGGCAATAAGAAGTTATGTACCTACCATAACGTTCCATGTTAGTTGTCTTCTTCTCGCCTTCTTTCTTGCTGGATGGGTTCGGAGCCGATCCTCGGCTCAGACTCAGACTACTACTAAAGCTCGAGAGCTATTTACTGGCTCAAGGCCTCCCCATATCTCACAATGCTAGGCGTCAGATACCCAGATCTCGTTTGGCAGAGCTATCACCATGGAAAAAAATTTTTAAGGACACCTGTCTAAACTACAAGGTTTACCTACAGTACTAAAAACAGAGGAGGACGTAACCTAGATAAAACTCAGCCAGAGGAAGAAGGCCTCAAAAGGGATTCTTCTCGGTCTGTCCAGGCTAGGGGGATGGAGGGTGGGATGCAAGAAAGAAGGCGAGAAGAAGACAACTAACATGGAACGTTATGGTAGGTACATAACTTCTTAATGTTAAGCTGTCTATCTCGCCTTCATTCTTGCTGGATGGGACAGCGTCCCAAGCACCTTAGCCCTGGGTGGCTCATCGGAACAGACTCTTGAGCACAGTGGAACCAAAATCAGCTCGACTTCTGGAGGCCATATCCAACTTATAATGTGAAATGAAAGTATGAGGAGTAGCCCAAGTGGCTGCAGCACAAATTAGAAGTTATGTACCTACCATAACGTTCCATGTTAGTTGTCTTCTCTCGCCTTCTTTCTTGCTGGATGGGTTCGGAGCCGATCCTCGGCTCCGACTCGGCACTTGCTTTAGCTCGAGAACTCCTTTTACCAGCTCGAGGCAACCCTATATCCCATGATGCAAGGCGGAACTACCTCAGATCTCGTTTGGCAGCTAACTTACCCTGCTAAAGGTTATCCTAACCAAATTAGGAACAAAGTTTCCTAAAAGAAGTCCTCATAACAAAGATCCAGAGGAAACAAACTAATAGGAACTCTTCAAGATCTGTCCAGGCCAGGGGAAGGAGGGAGGGGCAAGAAAGAAGGCAGAGAAGACAACTAACATGGAGCGTTATGGTAGGTACATAACTTCTAAATGTTAAGTTGTCAATCTCGCCTTCATTCTTGCTGGATGGGACCGTCCTAGCACCTGTATCCCGGTGGCTCAATGGAACAGACTCTTGAGAACTGTGGAACCAAAACTGGCCCTATCTCTGGAGGCCAAATCCAACTTGTAATGAGAAACAAAGGTATGAGGCGTGGCCCAAGTAGCTGCTGCACAAATGGTATCAATGGGAAGTCTATCCTGAAAAGCTGCAGAAGTGGATAGACTCCTGGTCGAGTGTGCTTTTGACTTAGAAGGTAGTTGTTTGCCTCTGAGAGAGTACACATAGGAAATGGTGGAAGTCAACCATCTGGATAAGGTCACTTTAGAAACTGGAAGACCTAACCTGTTTTCTGCATAAGAGACAAACAATTGGTCCGATTTTCTAATTTGTTTAGTCCTATGCAAGTAGTACCTGAGCTGACGATGAACATCCAAAAAATGCAATTTCTGTTCAGCTCTGTCAGAATAGTTAGGGAAAAAGACTGGTAAATCTATAGATTGGTTAATATTGGTTTGAGATACAACCTTGGGGAGAAAGGAAGGGTTAGTTCTTAATGATACCCTGTCCTTATGAAAAACCAAATAAGGTGAACGAATACAGAGAGCCTGAATCTCGGAAACCCTTCTTGCAGAAGTGACAGCCAGTAAAAATATAGTTTTCCACGTCAATAACTTCAAAGAACATGAAGCAGATGGTTCGAAAGGAGGTAGTATCAAGGATGCTAACATTAAGTTTAGATCCCATTGCGGAGGAGGATGCTTTATAGGTGGTTTTAGGAGAAAAACTCCTCTCAAAAAGGCCTTGCATAATCTACGAGACATGATGTTATTGTCATGCAAGCCAACATGATACTTGGAAATGGCAGCCAGTTGTACTTTGACTGTAGATGACGAGGATCCCGAATGAAAAACCTCCGCTAGGAAATCTAAAACAGAATGTACGGGAGCAGTAAAAGGATCAATATTTCTGGAGTTTGCCCACATCGAAAACCGTCGCCACTTGCTAGCATAAATAGTCCTAGTGGACGACTTCAAAGAAGACACTAAAATGTCTCTGACTGAGTCAGAAATCATTGGTAGCCTGGCTAGGAAGGAAGTGGAGCAACCAAGCAGTGAGGTTGAGAGAATGAATGGCCCGGTGCTGCTGACCCGACTGGTGGATCAAAAGATCCGGAACTGGGTCCAGATGCCAGGGCTGCACCAGAAGGTGACGATGCAGAGACGGAAACCAAATCTGTCGAGGCCAAAAAGGAGCAATGAGGATCAATTTGGCTCTCAAAACGGTGGCTTTCTGAATGACTTGTGGAATCAATGGAAAGGGAGGAAAAGCGTAAAGAAGTCCCCGAGGCCAATCCTGGGTTAGAGAGTCTCTCAGGGGTTGGCCTGGAAGGGGAAATAGAGTGAAATAGTCTGGGCACTTGTTGTTTTGAGGGGTAGCGAAAAGAACGCAACAAGGAGTGCCCCACTTCAGAAAAATCTGATCCACTACAGATTGATTGAGAGACCACTCGTGAGGCATCAGAATAGATCTGCTTAGCCTGTCCGCCAATAGGTTGGACCTGCCGGGGATGTGCGTTGCTATCAGGAACCGCTGAGAAGAGATCGCCCATTGCCAAAGTCTGAGAGCTTCTCGACATAAGGGATAGGACCTGGTTCCGCCCTGTTTGTTGATGTACCAGACCACGGACATGTCCGTCTGTACTGCAATAGTCCCCGTGGGAAGAAAGTCGTCGAGGGCTTGCAACGTTAAAAGCACTGCTCTCATCTCCAGGACATTTATGTGCAGATGGTATTCTATGGGTTGCCACGTCGCGTGGACCATCCTGCCCTGATAATGCCCCCACCCGATCAGAGAGGCATCCGTGGTGACTGTGGCAACTGGAGGAGGGGGAACAAAGGGTCGGCCCTGATGAAGAAGAGGGGAAGATATCCACCAGCCCAGATGAGCCCTGCACGACTGTGTTACTAAGATTTCGTGTCTCATCGGAAGATTGTGATACGACCACTGCGTGAATAGCATCCACTGCAGGAGACGCATGTGAAAGCGAGCCAGTGGTAAAAGAACAATGGCCGCAGCCATTAGGCCTAGAACTTTCAGGACAAACCTGGCTTTGATCTTGTTGCTTTGTAACAGAAGCCGAACAAATTTTGGATGTCCAGAATTCTTTGATCTGTTAGTCTGGCTAACATTTTGACGGTATTTAACTCTGCGCCTATAAAGGTGATAGATTGGCAAGGCAGCAGAGAAGATTTTACGAAATTTACTGAAATTCCCAGATTCTTGCAAAGCTGAAGGGTATAGTCTCTGGACTGAAGAAGCTGACACTTGGTGGTGGCGGAGAGGAGCCAGTCGTCCAAATAAGGAAACACCTGGAATCCTAGACGTCTCAGGTGAGCTGTGACCACTGCCATGCATTTGGTAAACACTCTGGGGGCTGAAGTGAGGCCAAAGGGCAGGGCTCTGAATTGGTAATGACTGGTCCCTAGCCGAAAGCGGAGAAACCTCCTGGAGTGCCTGTGAATCTTTATGTGATAGTACGCATCCTGAAGGTCTATAGAGCACATCCAGTTGTCCTTGCCCAGAAAAGGCAGAATGGACTGAAGCGTGACCATCCGGAATCTTGCCTTTTTGACAAATCTGTTCAGATTGCTCAGGTCTAATATTGGTCTCCAATCTCCCGTCCTTTTGGGGACCAAAAAGAATCTTGAGTAGATGCCGGATCCTACTTGGTCTGCCGGTACTGTCTGGACGGCTCTTTTTTCTAGGAGTTTTGAAACCTCCTGTTATGCCAAATCCCTTTGACCGGGTGAGATGTCTGGAAGGGATTGTGGAGGTACGGGAAACCTTACGAAGAGGATCTTGTAACCCTCGGATATAATCGACTGTACCCACTTCTCTTGGGATAGGGATTGCCAGGCTACTGGGTACAGTGAAATCCTTCCCCCGACTGCCTCCAAGGGTGGACAGTCGGGCAACACCTCAGGGATGCTGAAAAGGCTTCTCAGGAAGAGACTCCCTGTTGCCCTGGTTCTGAGGACCCCCCCCTGCCTCTAGGGCGTCTATTATTGTTACCCCCTCTGCCTCTGGGGGTAAACTGACCACGTGTGTCCGGTGTAGCTCCTTGGGCTTTACGGAACCACATCTTCCCCCCTTTCTGACCCTTGGGATATGGTCTAGAAGGAGCGGAAAATTGGACTCCAACGGCAGAAAGAGTTTTACCGTCCTGCTCACACCTGGTCAAGGTATCCTTCACTTGGGGTCCAAACAAAGCCGAACCATCAAAGGGGGTATTAGTGAAGGACGCCTTAAAGGGGTCCGCAAAATTACACAGCCGCATCCAGGCTTGGCGTCTAAGAGCAACTCCTGTGCCTGCGGCCCTGCTCGCTCCATCGGCCGCATAAGATATGAGCCGCATGGAGGAGTTATATATGGAATTCAGGATAGCAAGCTGTGAGGTGATCTTTTCCTGAGCCCCAGCAGCAGAAGGATCCTGGACTACTTCACCCAGTTCCTTGAGAATATCTCGTTGAAGCCTGGTGAAGTGACAAAGGTAATTCAGTGAACGCATAGCAAAGGTCGCTGAAGAAAACATCTGCTTTCCATACCTGTCCATGGTCCTAGAATCCTTGTTAGAAGGATGGACAGGTACTGAAGGATCTGCCAGTTCCTTCTTAGTGGCCGCCGCCACCACCATAGCATCCACAGAGACACCTTTGGAAAGGAACTGTTTATCCGACGGGGCCGTAATGAACTTGGATGGTCTTCTGGGGACAGGTTCCACAGAATCTGGAGCCGCCCACGCCTTCCGAGCCACTACCTGCATAAGTGGGTCGAAAGGCGGAGACACCCAGGAGGTGGAGGGTCGGGATCCAAAAGCCTCCAGGTATACCGACTCATCCTCGGAGGGGTCAATGGAGGCCAATTCCCCTCTGTTTGAGGAGCTCAAGGATGTCTGAAAGGAGACATCCTCAGAGGGGGACCGTGGGGAACCCTCCGACTCATCTAAGTCGGTATCAGATGTAGTAGACTCAGGGGAGTCTGTGTGTTTCCTCTTACACGTCCTCTTCCGAGGGGGTTCCCCTGCAGGGTCAGGAGAAACCTCGGAAGAGGAGGAAATTCCCAGTGGGGAAACCTGGGCGATGGATCCCTGGGCCTGAGAGCAAGAGGCTGGCAAGAGGCATCTGCAGGCACTGATGAGGGAGGAGCTAGAGGGATGGACCGTTGACCGGGCTCAGAGGCCAGGACACTCCTCATCACCTCAAAGGCTCCTCTCCCCGGGAGGCCGGAACATACCCGCTCTGAAGAGACAGGAATGGTCGGCTCCAAAGAGAGAGAAGGCTCCGAGGCCGAAGTCGGCGCTGAGCTTACCAAAGCCAAAGCCCCGAGAGGGAGAGCGGGGTCAGACAAGGGTCCAATGCCACTAGCCCCCTCGGAGCCGACAGTGGAAACCCGACGACTGGATCCCTCCAAGGAAGGTCTCAAGGAGGAGATCAGAGCCGAGGACGATGGAGCCGAAGGGTGTATCGGCTCCGGCATCGAAACAGTCGCTGTCCCAAGAAGCTCCGGCTCCGAACTCTGGTGTGGAGTCGGAGGAGGAAGTTCAAGAATTGGGGCTATAGCCGAAGTCTGTTGAGACGGGCTATGGAGCATTTGGGCCAGTGCCTGAGACTTCAACAGCCTGCTTACCACCCTCTCCAAGTCGTGGTCAGACAGCCTGGAAGATCTCGAAGATCGGCTCCGATGGCTCCGCTCCCCCAAAAGAGGGGGTCCCGGAGCCGAGGGAATACTCATAATAAAGGGGGACCGGGATCTCTACGGTCGAAGCCATCGGAGCCGAAGTCCCTTGAACCCCAGATGGAGCCGAGGATTTCTCGGCCCCGAAGCTGGATAAAGTGTCGGCTCCAGCCGGAGCCGACAAGGCCACAGCAGTCAGGGTATCGGAGCCAGCCGGCACTGAACCCACTACTTGAGTCGAAGAAGTATCGACTCCAGCCGGAGCCGATAACGGCTCCGACGGAGCCGGAGCCACCGGAGGAGGCTTGGACACTGTAGCCTGAGCCTTCGGTGGCTTATGAGGTTTTCCTGACCCTGATTTAGGAGGAGAACCTTCAGGTTTAAGTAAACCTCGGAGGATGAGTTTATTCCTCCTTTCCTGCAGGACTCTCTGGCTAAAAGCATGACACAAAGCACAGGAGTCCTGCAGGTGCAAAGGCCCCAGGCAATAAACACAAGAAGTGTGACCGTCTGTCAGAGACATTTTCTGACAGCACTGGTCACACTTCTTGAAGCCTGAGACCTTGCCTTCTTTTGACATCCTTATGGAGGATAGAACACAAACAGTCCCAACAAACACACAAATTAATCCCTTACACAAACACACAGGAAGGGATAACCAAGGGGAACTAGGCCTGACTAAACTACTTAAAATTAAAACTTATAAAAGTTTATAAAAAGATTGAAAAATAGGGAATAGGGTGGGCTGTAACTAATTACAGACTACACTAACACTAATAGGGAAAAATAAACCCCTAACTACACTTTTTCTTATTTGACTAAGAAAAACTTACCTCAGCTGGCAAAGGAGACCTCTTTCGCTAAGCGGCAAACGAGATCTGAGGTAGTTCCGCCTTGCATCATGGGATATAGGGTTGCCTCGAGCTGGTAAAAGGAGTTCTCGAGCTAAAGCAAGTGCCGAGTCGGAGCCGAGGATCGGCTCCGAACCCATCCAGCAAGAATGAAGGCGAGATTGACAACTTAACATTATATTCCATTGGTAGTCTTGCTTGAAAAGCTACCGACGTAGCTAATGCTCTGGTGGAATGAGCTTTTGGTTTTGTAGGGAGTTCTTTATGTCTGATAAATCAAAGTGATAATAGAGGCCAACCACCTGGATAAGGTTACTTTAGAAACTGGCAGGCCCTGCTTGCCCTCAGCATAGGATAGGAAGAGTTGGTCCGATTTTCTTGTTTGTTTAGTCCTATCCAAATAAAAACATAATTGCCTGTGAACGTCCAATTGGTGTAACTTTTGTTCAGCTCTGTTTGAATAGTTAGGAAAAAAGACAGGTAGATCAATAGCCTGATTCAGGTTTGTCTCAGAAGGAATTTTGGGCAGAAAAGAGGGATTAGTCCTGAGTGAAACTCTATCCTTGTGAAACACAAGATAAGGAGGACGAATACAGAGGGCTTGAAGTTCCGACACTCTCCTAGCTGAGGTGATGGCTACTAAGAAGAGAGTCTTCCAGGAGAGTAATTTTAAGGAACAGGAGGCCGCAGGTTCAAAGGGAGGGAGAATCAAGGAAGTTAATATCAGGTTTAAATCCCACAGAGGTGGGGGATCTCTAACCGGGGGCCTAAGTAAAATAGTCCCTTTAAGAAAGGCCTTACAAAGTTTGTGGGACATGATGCTGGTTTCTGACAGGCCAGCGTGGAAATTAGCGATAGCAGCCAATTGGACCATAATGGTGGCAGACGAGGATCCTGCTCGAAAAAGTTCTGCTAAAAAATCTAGAACTTGATGGACTGGGGCTGTAAAGGGGTCTATATTTCTAGCCTCCGCCCAGAAAGAGAAACGTTTCCACTTACTAGCATAAGTCTTCCTGGTAGCAGATTTGTGCGAAGAAAGGATGATTTCACGCACTGGCTGAGAAATATGTGGAAGCCTGGCTAAGGTTGGAAGTGGAGCAACCAAGCTGTGAGGTTGGGAGACTGAAGGGATTGGTGCAGCCCACCCGACTGATGGACCAAGAGGTCTGGCACTGGGTCCAGATTCCAAGGCTGCTCCAGCATGTGATGATGCAGGAATGGGAACCAAATTTGTCGAGGCCAGTAAGGGGCAATGAGGATCATCCTGGATCCCAATGTGGTTGCTTTCTGAATTAGTTTGGGAATTAAGGGAAAGGGTGGGAATGCATACAGAAGACCCCGGGGCCAATCGTGAACTAGAGCGTCTCTGGGGGAGTGGCCAGGGAGGGGGAAGAGAGTGAAGAAATCGTCACACTTGCTGTTGAGAGGGGTTGCAAAAAGGTCGCAGCAAGGTTGACCCCATCTGCGGAAAATTTTGTCCGCTACTGATTGAGAAACCACTCGTGAGGCATGAGAATAGCTCTGCTTAGCCTATCCGCTATGACGTTGGACTTCCCGGGGATGTGCGTTGCTATCAGAAACCGTTGAGAGGAGATCGCCCACTGCCAGAGTCTGAGTGCTTCTCGACATAAGGGATAGGACCTGGTTCCGCCCTGCTTGTTGATGTACCACACTGCAGACATATTGTCTGTGTGAATTGCAATAGTCCCGGTGGGTAAAGAGTCCTGAAGAGCTTGCAATGCTAAAAGTACCGCTCTCATCTCCAAGACGTTTATGTGCAGGTGGTACTCTAGAGGTTGCCAAGTGCCCTGGACAGTTCTGCCCTGAAAATGCCTCCCCCCACCCAATCAGGGAGCCATCCATTGTCACCGTGGCAACAGGAGGAGGAAGAACAAACGGTCTGCCCTGAAGTACTTGAGAGGAGACCATCCACCAAGAAAGGTGGTCTTTGCATGATTGGGTGATTATTATGTTGTGAGACATCGGAAGCTGTTGAAATGACCATTGAGTAAAAAGCATCCATTGAAGAATCCGCATGTGAAAATGAGCCAGGGGAAGTAATGTGATTGCTGCTGCCATGAGACCCAAAGTTTTCAGTACAAATTTGGCCTGAATTCTCTTGCACTGTAGTAAGGTCTGGACATGTCGGCGAATGTCTGATACTCTTTCTAAGGGAAGTTTTGCCGACAGCTCTTTTGTATTTAATCTTGTGCCTATAAAGGTTATAGACTGACAAGGCGACAATGCAGACTTTTTGAAGTTTATAGAGATACCTAGCTCGGAGCAAGTTTTGATGGTATAATCCCTGGCTCGTAGTAGCTGATGCCTGGTGGAAGCAGTCAGGAGCCAGTCGTCTAGATATGGAAACACCTGGAATCCTCGCCATCTCAGGTGAGCCGTAACCACTGCCATGCATTTGGTGAACACCCTGGGGGCTGTGGTGAGACCAAAGGGCAGGGCTTAGAATTGATAGTGACTGGCTCCCAGCTGGAAGCGGAGAAACCTTCTGGAGCATCTGTCCATTTTGATATGGTAGTACGCATCCTGAAGGTCTATGGAGCACATCCAATTGTCCTGACCCAAAAAGGGTAGAATGGACTGAAGCGTGTCCATCTGGAACTTCGTTCTTTGAACAGATTTGTTTAACCTGCTGAGATCCAAAATGGGTCTCCAGTCCCCTGTCTTTTTTGGTACCAAAAAGAACTTGGAGTAAATCCCAGATCCCTGCTGGTCTGCTGGGACTAGCTGGATGGCCCTTTTTCCTAGCAGTTTTGAAATTTCTAGTACTGCTTGTTCCCTTAGACTGGGTGGAACATCTGGAAGGGACATGTTTGCTTGTACAGGGGTGTGGACAAAGGGGATTTTGTAACCCTCGGATATGATAGACCGTACCCATTTGTCTTGTGTGAGGAGTTGCCAGGCTTCTGGGTACAGTGACAATCTTCCCCCGACTGCCTCCGAAGGTGGACAATCGGGCAGCCTCTTAGGGGTGCTGAAAGGGTTTGTCAGAAAAGATTCTCTGCTACCCTGATTTTGCAGACCCCCTCTGCCTCTCGGGCGGCATCTGTTATTGTTCCCTCCTCTGCCCCTGGAGGGGAACTCACCACGTGTGTCAGGAACGACTCCCTGGGGTTTCCAAAACCACATTTTTCCACTCTTCTGACCTTTAGGGTAGAGGGAGTAGAAAAATGGACTCCCATGGCAGAGAGAGTCTTACCTTCCTGCTCACACCTGGTAAGGGTATCCTTCACCTGTGGTCCAAACAGAGCCAAACCATCGAAGGGGGTATTGGTGAAGGACGCCTTAAAGTGGTCAGCAAAGTTACATAACCGCATCCAGGCATGTCTTCTCAAAGCCTCGCCTGTACCTGCAGCCCTACTCGCCCCATCAGCTGCATAAGAAATGAGCCGCATGGAGGAGTTGACTATAGAGTTAAGGGTCGCCAACTGGGAGTTAATCTTATCATGAGACCACGCAGCTGATGGATCCTGAAGGGTATCACCCAGTTCCTTGAGAAGATCCCTTTGAAGGCGGGTGAAATGGCACAGATAATTCAGCGACCACATGGAAAAAGTCGCTGAAAAAAACATCCACTTCCCGTACCTGTCCATTGTCCTAGATTCTTTATTAGGTGGATGGACAGGCACCGAAGGGTCAGCCAACTCCTTCTTAGTGGCTGCTGCCACCACCATGGCATCAACAGGGACACCTTTTTTCAGAAATTGTTTGTCGGATGGGGCTGTAATAAACTTAGTGGGCCTGCGGGGGAGTGGTTCCACTGTGTCTGGGGCTGTCCACGCCTTTCGAGCCACCACTTCCATGAGCGGATCAAAAGGTGGAGACACCCAGGAGGTGGAAGGGCAAGAACCAAACGCATCCAGGTACACTGACTCGTCCTCGGAAGGGTTAAGGGCAGTCCAGTTTCCCCTCTGCCTAAGGATCTCTAGGATGTCTGAAAAGGAGACATCCTCAGAGGGGGACCTTGGGAACCCATCCGAATCCTCCAAGTCGGTATCAGATGTGACTGACTCGGGGGAGTCAACATGTTTCCTCTTACATTTTCTCTTCCGAGGGGGCTCCTCTGAATGATCAGGGGAGGCCTCAGAAGAGGAAGATACACCCAATGGGGCGACCTGGAATGTCTGTTCTCCATGCTTGGGGTCAGGAGGGTGGACAGAGACCGATGCAGGCACCATGGGGGGAGGAGCCAAAGGGGCCGATCGTGGAGCCGACACAGGAGTCACCACACTCCTCATGACCTCGAAGGTGCCCCTATCAGGCAGAGAAGAGGGTCCCCGCTCTGAAGAGACATGAACCCCGGCACTGAGAGGGACAGCTCCAAGGCCAATGTCGGGGCCGAACTCACTTGCGCCGAGGCCCCGAGAGGGAGAATGGGGTTGTACAAGGGTCCGATGCCACTCGCCCCCTTGGAGCCGACGAGGGAGTCTCGGCGCCCAGATCCCTCCAAGGACAGAACCAATGAAGAGATCAGAGCCGTCGAGGGAGCCGAAAGGTGTGGTATCAGCTCTGACGTTCCTACGATTCGTGCCCCGACGAGCTCCGGCTCTGAACACAGTTGTGGAGTCGGAGGAGGAACTGCTGAAGACACAGGGATAGCCACAGTCTGTTGAGAAGGGCTGGTCAACATTTTGGCCAGGGCCTGCGATTTTAGGAGCCTACTGACCACCCTCTCCAAGTCATGATCGGATAGCCTGGAGGACCGAGAGGAGTGGGACCTATGGCTTCGCTCCGATTGAAGCAATGGAGACCTCGGAGCCGAACGAACAGATTCTATAGAGGGGGACCTTGAATGTTTTTGGCTCAGAGAAGGTTCCAACACTAAGGTCAGAGGCGATTGAGGTCTCGAGATGTCGGTTCCAGCCAGAATCGATGAGGAGGCAGGAGCTCTGCTCGGCGATGGCTCCGAACAGGGAGCCATCGGTTTGGCGGGCTTTAAGGATTTTCCTGATGGAGGCTTAGCCGGGGATCCTTCTGGCTTAAGTAATCCTCTCAAAATGAGCTTGTTCCTACGCTCCAGGTGTAGGGGACCCAAGCAATAAACACAAGAAGTGTGACCGTCTGTCAGAGACATCTTCTGACAGCACGAGTCACACTTCTTGAAACCTGAAACTTTGGTATCTTTAGACATATTGGTAATGGGATACCAAAGGGAAAAAAATAACTAGTGCTTAATCAAGGCACACACATGCACAAGATAAAACTAACACTAATAATAACTATAGAACTATAACCACACAACTACCTTACTACTAATAAAAATATACAAATATACAAGAAAAAAAAATACAAGACTAACTAATTGTGGCTAAACAGGGCCTAACACTACCCTAAAAAGGGGGGGGGGGGAGAAACTCTCTAACAACAAAAACGAGTTTCTGAGTGGGATAACAAGGGGTACACAATCTATTTAAACTAACAGGGAAGGATTATCTAAAAATAAGACAATATAAAGGTAATAATACAAGAAAAGATTTATACGACCTGGAGCCTGTAAAATCGCAACCTCGTAGCTGAAGCGGCAAACGAGATCTGGGTATCTGACGCCTAGCACTGTGGGATATGGGGAGGCCTCGAGCCAGTAAATAGCTCTCAAGCTTTAGTAGTAGGCTGAGTCGGAGCCAAAGATCAGCTCCGAACCTATCCAGCAAGAATGAAGGCGAGATAGACAACTTAACATTGAAGAGTTACCGAATAGCTGGGTAACTACAGCAGAGCTTGTAAGGGAGATTGCTAGGAAGGTGCTTGGTGTGACATCTGGACAGAGGAAGGAGGACAAGGAGACATGGTGGTGGAATGAGGAAGTACAGGAGAGTATACAGAGGAAGAGGCTGGCAAAGAAGAAGTGGGATTGTCAAAGAGATGAAGAAAGTAGACATGAGTATAAGGAGATGAGGCACATGGCAAAGAGAGAGGTGGCGAATACTAAGGATAAGGGATATAGAGAGTTGTATAAGAGATTGGACACTAAAGAGGGAGAAAAGGACCTGTACCGATTGGCTAGACAGAGGGACTGAGCTGGGAAAGATGTGCAGCAGGTAAGGGTGATAAAAGACAGTGAGGGAAACATACTCACAAGTGAGGAGAGTGTGTTGAGTAGATGGAAAGAGTACTTTGAAGGGCTGATGAATGAAGAGAATGAGAGAGAGAGAGAGAAGGTTGGATGATGTGGGGATAGTGAATCAGGAAGTGAAGCAGATTAACAAGGAGGAAGTAAGGACAGCTATGAAGAGGATGAAGAATGGAAAGGCTGTTGGCCCAGATGACATACCAGTGGAAGCATGGAGGTGCTTAGGAGAAATGGCAGTGGAATTTTTAACCAGATTGTTTAATGAAATTTTGGAAAGTCAGAGGATGCCTGAGGAGTGGAGAAAAAGTGTTTTGGTACCTATCTTTAAGAATAAGGGTGATGTGCAGAGGTGCAGTAACTACAGAGGGATAAAATTGATCAGTCACAGCTTGAAGTTATGGGAATGAGTAGTGGAAGCTAGGTTAAGAAGGGAGGTGATAATTAGTGATCAGCAGTATGGTTTCATGCCAGGAAAGAGCACTGCAGATGCAATATTTGCTCTGAGAGTGTTGTTGGAGAAATACAGAGAAGGTCAGAAGGAGTTGCATTGCGTCTTTGTGGACTTAGAGAAAGCATATGACAGGGTGCCTAGAGAGGAGTTGTGGTATTGTATGAGGAAGTCGGGAGTGGCAGAGAAGTATGTAAGAGTGGTACAGGATATGTACAAGGGTAGTGTGACACTGGTGAGGACTGCAGTGGGAGTGACAGATATGTTTAAGGTGGAGGTGGGATTACATCAAGGATCAGCTCTGAGCCCTTTCTTATTTGCAGTGGTGATGGACAGGTTGACAGATGAGATTAGACAGGAGGCCCCGTGGACTATGATGTTTGCAGATGACATTGTGATATGTAGTAAGAGTAGGGACCAGGTTGAGGAGACCCTGGAGAGGTGGAAATATGCTTTAGGGAGGAGAGGAATAAAGGTCAGCAGGGCTAAAACAGAATATATGTGTGTAAATGAGAGGGAGGGTAGAGGAATGGTGAGGATGCAGGGAGTAGAGGTGGTAAAGGTGGATGAGTTTAAGTACTTGGGATCAACAGTTCAGAGTAATGGTGAGTGTGGAAGAGAGGTGAAGAAGAGAGTACAGGCAGGGTGGAATGGGTGGAGAAGAGTGTCAGGAGTGATTTGTGACAGACGGGTACCAATAAGAGTGAAAGGGAAGGTCTACAAGAGGGTAGTGAGACCAGCTATGTTATATGGGTTGGAGACGGTAGCACTGACAAAAAAGCAGACGTCAGAGCTGGATGTGGCAGAGTTAAAGATGTTAAGATTTGCACTGGGTGTGACTAGGATGGACAGGATTAGGAATCAGTATATTAGAGGGTCAGCTCAGGTTGGACAGTTTGGAGACAAAGCAAGAGAGGCGAGATTGCGTTGGTTTGGACATGTGCTGAAGGAGGGATGCTGGGTGTATTGGGAAAAGGATGCTAAGGATGGAGCTGCCAGGTAAGAGGAAAAGAGGAAGGCCTAAGATAAGGTTTATGGATGTTGTGAGAGAGGACATGCAGGCGGTTGGTGTGAAAGAACATGATGCAGAGGACAGGAAGAAATGGAAACAGATGGTCTGCTGTGGCGACCCCTAACGGGAACAGCCGAAAGAAGATGATGATTTATTTAAAGGGAAGAAGTGTTCATTCAAGCATCAGTGCCATTCTCTTCTACAATTAGATTTGTCTACAATGCTGCATTACCTTTCTTTTATATTAAATCTAGTCCTGTCATGTACTTCTATTAAGGGTAACTGTTCTACCTTATTAGCTTGTCTTTCTTTGGAACCTGTCCTAGTAGCATTCCAATTGTTAAAGTTTCATTAAATGAGTTTTGCACCTTACACTACCCAGTGAGATGTTTTCCCCTTCTTAGGATAGGACTTATATAAAAAATATGCCTGAACCTACTTTTTTGATTTCTTTGAACAGCCTGTCTTAAAAGATGACTCCTTGTTGTTAGCAGTTGCCTTCTCTAGAAAGGTTTGAAAGTTGAAAATGTAATATTTTTCACCATATACATATTATTTGATAAGAGTAGCATGGCATTGGCTACAAACCCCTTATTTGTGCCAAAGGTGGTATTAGACATTATGCTAAACAAGAAAATTTGGCTACCATCCTTTTATCTTTATCTCCAAACATAAAAGGCAATGCTGTATTTTATAGACCTCATAAGACAATTATGGGTCTACATTTCCAGATCTAAGTTATCAGAAAGTCAGACAAACTGTAGTGTTCACTTGTTTCACTTTCTATAAGCTAGAGGCCCAACCATCTCAGTTATAAGGAAACATATCATCTCTAACTGGACTGCCAGCTAAACTGGATTTTCCTATTACTCTTCTAATTCTGCCTAGGGTAAGGTTAGACCCCAGTTCACCCAAAGGGAGCTATTTCAGTAGCTTTTTCGCAAAATTCTCTGTGACAATGATTTGTGAGGTTGCATATTGGTACTCCATTCACACATTGAATAACTACTATAGGCAAGACTGCCAGTTCAGAGCTAAGGGAGGTTTTACTACAGTGGTAATCCAGTAGATGTTAACTGGAGCCTCCACCCAACTTGAAGATGCATAGCTTGCAATTCTCCATACTGAAATGAATTAACTGGGAAGTCAGGATGTGTACCATATATTACAGTACATTCGCATGAAAAAGTAGATACTGAACTATTCTTCCTTCTTTCTGGTAAAAGCACCCTTCCATCATTCTCCATGATCTGTTAGATTTTTTAAATACATTATTATGTTTCTTTTCTTGGTCACCTGTTGCAGTAGAACAGTGTGTGACTGAAGAGTGGGACTTGAGATTAAAGTACAACCAAACAATCGTTGTGCGCTCGACAAAGGTGAAGCCTTTTCTCTATATGTCGGCAAATACTAACCTGGGGTGCATGCTGCTGGACTATGGGATGGAGGTCTGCATAGTATTTCAGTAATGGCTACAGATTTTTAGATCATATCATTTTGGGACTTGGGTAAGAAAAGTCTAATTCTATTTTACCATTGTGCAGCCAGTGTCCTTTGAAGAGTGACTGACACTTCAGGATGCTGAGGTAAAGACACTGCAGACCACATAAATTGCTATAGAGTTTGAGCTGTAGAAGAGATATAGAGTCAAATATTTGAACAATGTGAGTATTACACTCCAAATTAAGACACTGCATGGTATTTAAATTTGGTTATGATGGCTAAGATTTTCTGCCCTGTTACAATACCATGTCACCTTCCTGCATTATTCAGATTGATAACCTTCTACGTTGCAACAAGCAAGGTGTGTGTGTGTGTGTGTGTGTGTGTGTGTGTGTGTGTGTGTGTGTGTGTGTGTGTGTGTGTGTGTCTGTGTGTGTGTTTTCAACCACAGTGATGACCCTCCACAGATTTTCAAAATATATGTACACAAGCACCACTCTGCTAACCAAGAAATATAACTTCATTGTTGCTGATAGCATGGTATAAATAATGTTCCTCACAAGAGGAAAATGTGGCACATAAAACACAAATATGAGTGTGAAAATTAATGTAGCCAGTCCATAAATGTTTCTAAATACATAATTCCACACCAATTCTGTTATCACAGAAAATACAATGTCCTTTCATTTAGTGTGGACAGACTGAGGTGTATGCAACATACCCTGTACTGTATCAGGAGGCAGCAGGTGAATCACATGGGAGACATTGCTGCTTGGGCCAGATATGTTCAATGATAGTCACATATATGTTAACAACATGTTGTAAGTTAGTAAGCTAATAATACATTAACCCATCCATTTTTCTAAATCACTTCTCCTGATGGTGGTTACAGTGGTACCAAACTGAGCTAAATAGGTTAGACTTCTCTATCCCCAGTAAAAGTCTTCAATTTTTCCCAAGGGCTCTCCAGGCAATTCCAAGAAATTTGTTAGATATACTGTCTCTGTTTCTGGTCTGGAGGGTGAGGAATGATCCCATGCAAAGGAGGAATTTCCTTCCACTGCCATCTGTAACCTTGAGGAATGATCTTCAGAGCCCATTTGTCTGAAATGATCTGTTGCCAAAGACAAAAGTGGAGATTCATACTTTCTGGGAGACAAAAATGGGCTGCCAGGGTGGGCAGGGGAAAAAGTCTGTTAAATAGAATTCTTCTAGGAACCCTCTTACCATTTCTTTTTAAACATCTGTTCAGCTGTATTTTGTTGTGACAGTTTATTTTGTTTCTTACAAAAACTGAATGAGGACTTAGAAAATCCCTTGGAAAACTTGGAAAAGGAGAGCTAAAAATTGAAATTCCATGTATCAGCTTACCCCTTTCATCATGTTTTGATCACCTCTGTAGCGTAGCAGAGTGGCTAAAAACTAAATCTACCCAAAGGAGATATGAAAATCTCATTTTTAACATCATTTGGGAGTTTTTGAAAACAGAGTCATGCAAACCTCCTCAAAACAGTACCAGTGGCCATAGCCCTTGAAGAAGTATCAACACTTATACACACATACATACTGTATACAATGAATAGTGAGTTGAACAGAAGTTAAATTATTAAAAGCAGATTTTTCCTCAGAAGACAAAACTGCAGCTAAAATAGTCCTCATACTTTCACAATTAATTAGAACAAATGTTATCATATCAGCTTGACAATTCCAAATTCTGAAAATCAGATTTGCAGAAGAATATACTTTTTCCCATACTTATCAATAAGCTTCCCACCCTTATCAGAGAGAGTAGAATTGGAATTAACTAAGTGTATAGCAGCAGAAGGATTAACTATTTTTCTTGCCTCCTTTAACACTTGCTGCACATCCTCAAAAAATAGGTGCCTAAAATGTATTAAAAGTCTGTTGCAGTTGTTTGGAGATGGGATGTATGAAACACTCCCCTGTCTTGTGTGAGTAGGTCCAGTCTGCAACAAAGCTTATGGTAACTGCCATTTGCCATTTCCAGTAGAAGGGAGAACCATTGCTGCCTGGTCCATAAGCGAGTCACTACAATGATCTTTGAAGAGTCCTGCATTTTCAGAATCACCCTGGATATTAGTGAAAAGGGTAGAAAAGAATACATGAGCATTCCAGTCCAAGGAAAAGAAAAAGCATCTGTTTTATAGGCCTTCTTGAATAAAGTCCTGGTGCAGTTTTTTTTCCATCTGAGTGATGTAACTGCAGGCAAAAAGATCTATCAGAGGTGATCCTCCTTCATATCTAACTGCTTAGTGCACACTGCAACTTTTATTATATTAACCCATCTTTCCCATCTTATCTTTAAAATCTGTAATACCTACTTCAAGACCACCAATTATTGGAGAGCCTAGATTCTGCCTGTCAATAGTAATTTTAGGAATAGTGCTTTTGTTTTGGTCCTGGTGAGAGAAGGAGCATAGGAACATTATTTCCTGGAGACTGCTGATCACCAGAAAGCCTAATAAGTGCTTCATAGGTGCCAGCTTGGAATTTGTGCTTATATTTTGCTCCTGGTGACAGAAGAAGCAGAGTGGATTGATCGCCGACTACTTCTGGCTGGGCAGTGAGTGTTTGTGTTTGACCTTCCTGATTGGCCTGGCTGCTACTGAAGGCATCTACCATTAAAAGGCTACAACAAGCCTACAGAGCCTCTCATCATCTGGAACAAGACTGTAGATCACCAAACCACCTGTGGGCTATTTCTCATCTTGGGATTGGTGCTACTATTTTGCTTCTGGTGAGAGAAGAAGCAAAGGAGCATTGTATCCTACTAGTGTGAAGCTGTGGTGAGACCAGCACTAGTAGCAGCCAGACAGTAGCCATTCAGGTGACTACCCTCTTTTCGTCATTCTTGAAAAGCTAATTCTTTTCAGTAAGTACTCTTCATTTGCTGCTGTCTAATCTAATTTCAGAATATCTGCCTAAATACTTCATCCATAAATAATCAGAGTCTACTAGTTTCCCCTCAAGTGTTTGGCAGTGCCCTGTATAGATGCAGACACCTTGAGTTGACATTTTTCCTGTAAAAAACAGCACTGAAATACCTAGATGCACACATGATAGCTAGTTTGCAGTGACAAGCACTGCCGCCAGAGTTGCAAAGTGGATACTCCTGACATCACTTTATATTCCCACTCCAACTGTCAAATCAATAAAAAAAGGTCTGTTGCCATGGATATGAAGTTTCCCACTATCTCCGTTACCATCTTGGTGGAAATGGGCATTCTGAGGCAATGCAGAAATTGTCTTATGTTTACTGACAACCAGTTAATTCTCAAACAAATTGACATGGTAAGTGAGAGATGAATTTATACAACATCACTGGAGGCAGAGCTCTCACATAAAAGCACTCCTAATGTCAGTAAGGTTGTCAGTACATGCTGCACCCATTGCACACAATTCAAAGCAGATACATAGACCCACATATGCTGAGGCACTTAAATGTAACCTTCCTAAACCCCAAAGACTTCCTAAATGAAGTACATGTAACACATAAGCAGCCCCAAATGTACTCTTTCAAAACAACAACCACATCAACAGATACAGACACATCTCATGGAGCCTCTACTTCTAAGCACATTGGGCAAGCCAGCACACAATCCAACATTCTTGATATTGAAGACTCCATTGTGAGACACACTGATGTCCCTCCTACAATGCCGAGTAAGGAGAAAGTCATGGTCAGTTGCTTAGCAGGGGTCAGCATCCGCCACATTACACATGCACTCAAGTCACTGGACCACAAATACCAGTATGACTCTGTCATAGTCCATGTGGGTGTAAATGACCTGAGATGTACCTCCCTAAACAATATGGAGAGAGACATCATGGAGCTCTTGGAATATGTGTCCCAGGCTGGTATGAGCCTAGCAGTGATCAGCGTTTTACCTTCTACACGGATGATGCCACAATATGAATACAAGATGAAAGCCATGGATCAACTTATCCACACCCCCACCAGGGGCAGCAATATCCTAGACCTGGTTATTACCAACATGGGCAACCGGTGCTGCACACCAGAGGTCAATTCCTCGTTGGTCAGATCTGACCACAAGCTAATCACCCTAGACATCCACATCCCTCCCCCAGCCCCCATTAGGGAAACCACAGTAAAAAATTTCTCCAAAGCCAACTTCACGCTTCTTAAGACAGAAATGGCAAACTTCACGACACCCATGCTGACGGACAATAGAGGTATGACTGCTGAATCCTACACAAATGCACTTTATAAGCACTTACACGAGTGCATGGATCGTGCAATCCCTAACAGAACCAAGATGCTATCCTCCAAAAAAAGGAAGCCAATCTGGTGGTCCCCTGCCATAAACAAACTCTACAACAGAAGAAAGAAACTGTTGCAAAACAGAGTAAAATCCCATGATTGGAGAAACTCCCTGGTCAGCCTCAGTAAGAAGCTGAGATCCCTCATAAAATCCTCCAAAGCTAGTTATGAAAACAAAATCGTCACTGACTCTAAAGACAACCACAAAGCATTCTATAGCTATGTCAAGAATCTCAATGGCAACACTCAGATCTGCTCTGAGTTACAGCACAGTGGCACTAAATATACAGAACCAACTGATATTGCCAACATCCTGGTAGATAGGTTCAGTGCTAACTTTACCCCTCTCTATACCATCTCTATACCAGAAGAATGCAAAGTTCCTGTAATCACGGCTGCACAGGTAAAACGCACACTATCCAAAACCAAGAACACAGCATCCATGGGACCTGACGACATCCCAGGCTGTGTTCTACATGAACTACAGAACGAACTGGCACCCCACCTAAGTACCATGTTCAATCATAGCCTCACCTCAGGCTATGTGCCCACTGAATGGCGCACAGCAACAGTTATCCCACTCCACAAAGGGGGAGCCACCACAGACCCCGGAAACTACCGCCCCATTAGCCTAATGAGCCTGGTCTGCAAGGCTATGGAGCGTATCATCATGGAACTTATAAACAATGACATTGGTAATCTCCAAACTCAGGACCCCAGCCAGTTCGGGTTTGTAAAAGGCAGATCATGTCTCCTAAATCTGATAGACTTCTTTGAAGCAGTCACCAAAGCCATAGATGAGGGTAAGGTGGTTCACACAGCTTATCTAGATCTCGCCAAGGCTTTCAACACCATCCCCCACTCTGGAATTATAGATAAACTCACTAAACTAGGTATAAATCCCTATGTCACAAGATGGGTTGCCAACTGACTCACTGACAGAACCCACACTGTGAAAGTAGCAGACTCCAAATCCAACTTCAGACCTGTGACAAGTGGAGTACCACAGGGTTCAGTCCTGTGTCCTCTCCTGTTTGGTATCTACTTCTCTGAAGTACAGGCCAACACAGAAGGTCTTTGGCTAATGAAGTTCACAGATGACTGCAAACTAGGAGCCATAATCAAAACTCCAAAAGATGTGGACATCCTACAAAGGGCCTCACTGAGACAGATGCCTGGTGTCAAAGCCATGGCCTCAAGCTCAATGCCAAAAAGTGCATTGTCATCCCTTTTGGTAAAAACTCAGTACCCATGAACTACCACATAGGTGGTAGTCTACTTAACACCGAAAGTGTGATAAGAGACCTTGGGACACAGGTGGACAGTAGTCTCTCCTTTGATAATCACATCACCACAGTAGTCAGGAAATCCTTCTATGTGGCACACCTCATCACAAAAGGTTTCTCATCCAGGAAAAAAGAGGTCATTGTTCCCCTCTACTCGTCACTCATTAAACCCATTATAGAGTACAATGCCCCTTTTGGTATGTACCTCACAAGACATCTACAACAACTGGAAAGGCCACAGAAATACCTCACAAAGAGGATTACCGGCCTCAAAGAGATGCCCTATGCAGACCGTCTTAAAAAACTGCAGCTTTACTCTGTTGCATATCGCCTACTCAGAGGCGATCTCTGCCTAACACACAAAGCTATGTCAAACCCAGAGCTTTTAGACATGCTCCACTTAAAGAAATCCCAATCCCTATGAGCTACACGCTCTAGGGACCTAAACCTCGTCACCACAATAAACAGAACATGCTGGAGGGATAGATTCCTGTCCCAGAGACTTCCCATACTTTGGAACAAACTACCTATCTATATCAAACAAAGCTCCTCATTAGCACTCTTCAAGAAAAATCTTGATGATTGGATGGGAGATAGGAAATTCACCCCGGGGATCACTTCTGTGGCTCTGCTCGACAGTGGCACAGGAAAATAATTTTCTTGGGTGGCGAAAGCCAGGGTACATTTGGCTAGGCTTATATAGGCCCTAGGGCCAATAGCCTAGTACCTACCTATGAACCTATGAACCCGACTTTAATAATTGTCTTAGTTTCTGGTGTCATTCTAAGGGAGGCATTATATGTCAGCATGGAGGCAAATGGTCAAGAGACCATTCAGTTTTGCCAGGGATGGTCCGTACCTCTCTCCTCTCGACTTTAGAATATTAGCTAAAACATTGCCCTTCCATTAGTGCCTTTTTTAGGCAATGCCAAACTGAAAGACTTCTCACTTAGCAAATTAAAACCAAGAAAATCTAAAGGTGTTATTTCTCAATGCTAGAAGTCTAAACAAAAAACTCCACTCCCTAGAAGATCTCTTCACCCTAGAGAATGCTGATATCTGTACGGTCACTGAGACATGGTTTAAAGCCACAGACAGCACACTGACAGTGCAAGGTTATAATGCCTTCCACACATTTAAACCAGATACTACACAGACTTGGGCTAAAAGTGGAGGTGTCTCAATTTACATCAAAAATAAATATCTCTCAAGGCTGGTCAGACAGGACAATGCACTTGAGCTTCTCCATGTTCAAATCATTATAGGCAAAATCCAGTACCACTTCCTTGCAAGCTATAGGTCTTCCTCTGTGAACCTGAAAACCCATACCATGTATTTAAACTTATTGGAAATACTCACCATCCAACCTAATGCTGTATTCATAACCATGAAAAACCACTTTAGTAAAACCAAGAATAAAATAAATATCTGAGAACAAATAGCAACTTGCACTGCTTTACTGAAATTGCTTGTTCCCGGCTTCTTATTTTGTTCTTAATACCATATTCATAGGTGACTTTAATTACCACACTATTAACTGGGAATCATATACAGCACCAAACAGACAAACAGAGAGATTCCTGGATTTTGTAAACACAAACTCCCTGGATCAGATTGTCAATACACCAACCAGGGGTGCAACCATATTGGATCTGGTTCTCACTAACATGGAAGTGTGCTACACACCCACTAGTTTAATGTCTTCTCTGGCAAGGTCAGACCAGAAAATGGTCTCCTTTGAAGTAAAAATAAAACCTGGAAACCCAGCTAACCCTGGAATATTCAGGAACTACTCTAAGGCTAACTTCCTAATATGAAGTGATAACCTGGCAAAATTTCAAGCCCCCATAAACCTTGACAGCACTGCTGCCTACACAGAACTGTTCACAGAAACCCTATGCAAGCATGTTAATAGCTGCATAGAGGCAGCTGTACCCACCAGGGAGAAGTACAGAACTAACTCAAAAAACAAACCACCCTGGTGGAATCAAAACACCAATATGCTGTATAACAGAAGGAAGAAAATCATGGCAAAAATTAGGAGGTAGAGCACACAGCAGGATAAAATCACTCTCATCAAGATAAACAAACAGCTCAGAGGACAAATAAAGTCTACCAAACCCAAGTTTGAGGTAAATTTGGTCTCTCAGGCCAAGAACAACCATAAGGCATTCATTAGCTATGTCTACAACCTCAAAGGCAATACCCAACTGTGTGCAGAGCTCATTGTTAGTACAGTCACCTATACTTAGCCAGAAGATATAGCAAATCTGCTGGCAACAAATTCAGCTCCATCTCCCCCTCAATATTACCCCTTAGGAAACACCATCAAATATAACTCTCCCTATTATCAGTAGGGAACAGGTCTTCAATGGTAAGGCCAAGAACACTGCATCAATGGGCCCAGACAACAGCCCAAGATGCCTTCTAAACAGCATGAAACATGACCTATCAGGCCATCTGGAACTGCTATTTAACTGTAGCCTCCTAACAGGCTTTGTGCCTCAAGAATGGAGAACAGCAACAGTCATCCCTCTGTACAAAGGTGGGCCATCTACGCACCCTGGAAACTATAGACCCTAAGTCTCATATGGAAAGCCATGAAAACAGTTAGCATGGAAATGATCAATAATGACATAGGAAACCTCCAGACACTGGACCCAACCCAGTGTGGTTTCATCAAGGGCAGGTTATGCCTACTCAACCTTGAAGACTTCTTTGAGAAGGTCACCAAAGCAATGGATGAGGCCAAAATGTTTCACACTGCTCCTACCATGACCTGACCAAGGCATTTGACACAATACCCCACTCAGGCATTACTGACACACTTAAGAGGTTGGGTATAAAACCTTATGTCACCCTGTGGATAGCCACCTGGCTCACAGACAGGACTCAGGAAGTTAGAATTGGGGAATCCACCTTTACAAAACGACCAGCCACAAGTGAAGTCCCTCAAGGGTCAGTCCTGGGACTGCTCCTTTCTGGGATTTTCTTCTCTGAAGTCTATGCCAATGTCAAAGACCTCTGTTTAACTACATTTTCATAGGTTCATTGGTGTGTTCTAGGTAATAGCCCTGGAGCCTTTACAAGCCTAGCCCACAGAAGTGCCCTAGCATTGTGCCACCCAATGCTAGTTCCCAGTGCCTCTATAAAGTACAGCAACTGGAGTGATCCCCGGGGTGAACATTATATTTCCCATCTACTCATCAAGATTTCTCTTGAAGAGGGCCAGTGAGGTGCTCTGCTTGACATCCAGAGCATGGGCAGTCTCTGGGTTATGAACCTGTCCCTCCAGCATGTTCTGTTGATTGTGGTAATGAGGATGAGGTCTCTGGAGCATGTGGTGTGGAGGGATTGGGATTTCTTTAGATGTAACACTTCTAACAGAGCTGGGTCAGACATGGTTTTGTAAGTGAAACAGAGATCACCTCTTAGTAGACGATATGAGACATAGAATAGCTGGAGCTTTTTGAGTATGTCCATGTAGGACATGTGTTTAAGGCTTAGGATCCTCTTTGTGAGGTACTTTTGTGGTCTTTCCAGCTGTTGCATGTGTCTAGTGAGGTACATGCCAAATGGGGCATTATACTCAATGACTGTCCTAATAAGGGAAGAGTAGAGAGAGAGAGAGAGAGAGAGAGAGATGATGACTTCTTTCTTCCTGAATGCAAAACCCTTGGAAATGAGATGTGCCACATAGAAGGACGTTCGGACCACAGTGGCAATGTGGTGGTCGAAGAAGAGGTTGTTGTCAACCTGTGTCCCCAGATCTCTTATAATGCCTTCAGTTTTGAGTGGGCTCCCATTGATGTGGTAATTAGTGGGAACTGAGTTTTTCCCATAGAGGATGATGACTCATTTTTTGGCATTAAGCTTAAGGCCATGGTTTCGACACCAGTCATTGGTCTCAGTGAGGCCTTTCTGTAGGATGTCTATATCACTTGGGGAGTTAACAATGGCACCCAGCTTCCAGTCATCTGCGTACATGGTCAACCAGAGTCCCTCCATGTTGGCCTGGACTTCTGAGAAGTAAATGCCAAACAGGAAAGGACCCAGGACCGATCCCTGTGGGACTCCACTCGTGACTGGTCAGCAGTCTGATTTGGAGTCTGCTACTTTCACACTATGGGTTCTATCTGTGAGCCAATTTGCAACCCACCTAGTGATCTAGGGGGCTGATGCCTATTTTGAGGAGTTTATCAATAATTCCTGAGTGGGGAATGGTATCAAAGGCCTTGACTAGATTGAGGTAGGCTGTTTGAACTGCCTCGCCCTCATCCACAGTTCTGGTGACTGACTCAAAGAAGTCAATCAGGATGAGCAGACATGATCTACCTTTCACAAAACCAAACTGTGTGGGATCTAGAGTTTGGAGATTCCCTATATCCTTGTTAATTAGGTCCATGATGATGCGATCCATAGCCTTACATATCAGACTCATCAGGCTAATGGGGTGATAATTCCCAGGGTCTGTAGTCACTCCCCCTTTATGGAGAGGGATGACTGTAGCAGTGCACCATTTGGTGGGGACCAATCTTGACATGAGGCTGTAATTGAACAGGGCACACAGATGTGGTGCCAGTTCACTTTGTAGTTCATGTAGAACACATCCAGGGATATTGTCAGGTCCCATGGAAGCTGTATTCTTGGCCTTGGACAATTCAGCTTTAACCTGTGCTGCAGTAATGCTGGGTGCCTGGCATTCCTCCAGTATTCGAACACTACAAACTACTGAAAAATAATAAAAAAAAAGCCTCCAGGGCGCCAGAACAAAACTGCAACAAAGGTGATGAAGCTGCAACAAGTTTATTTCATGCTTTTCATTTGAAACTGAGTTCAAACTTCATCAGACAATTACAAAGTAAAAAACATAGCTTAATACTAAAACCGGAAGGTCACATGAAGCTTCCCTTACAATCAAAAGAAGCGTACTGAATAATTAATTAATCACATCATGGATCCCCGCCCATCAGCATTCATTCAAACAACCCTAAATGGGTGCATTTAAAAACCAAAGCTTTACCAACAACTAGTACATAAAAAGCAGTGTTTAATACCTAAATACTAAGAAATATCACATTAAAAATGATACCTAATACAGAATTTAACATTAATTGTTTTAAAAGCATAATTTAACTTTTAATTCATGAAAAATAACCAAATAAATGCATCACTATTTAATAAACTAACTTAACTTCCAGTTAAAATATCTAATCATATCGTGGACTTAAGGATTATGTTAAAATGGAATATATTTAAGATTTAAATATATTTAAAATTTAATTAAATAAATAATTAATCTCCACTACTCACTGATACATACCCTGTGGTGGATTTTCCACCCTATATTTCACTAATTCAGCACCTTTGGAGATGATAAATATATTTAATAATACTTTCATGTTTACCTTGCCAAGCTTTTTAAGCTTCAGCAAACACTTAATCGAACAAGAGTCATTCAGTCTAGGATGCTTATATGCATTTAATTTAATTTGCCAGAATAACTCCAATTCCTCCAACTTCAAACCCTCAGGTCCCCCTCTGATATCATGTGGCACATACTCTATTACAATATATTTAAATATATGGTCCTTTTCTATCAAAATGTGTTTTGCTAAGGCACTATCTAGCTTCCCTTTACTGATAGCATACTGATGTTCATAGATGTGTTCATGGAATCTACGTTCCGTTTTGCCTATATAGTAGGCAGGGCATTGTTGGCATTTGGCAAGGTAGACAACAAACTTGGAGTTACAGTTAAATGCATCATTAATACTAAAAGATGTCGCCACTTCAACGTACTTGCAAAATCTACAAGATTCACATTTATACATTCCCAGATGGTTTGACTTTCTATTGATCTTAGACTCCAGCAAATTTTTCAAATTAGGTCCCCTCCTAAAAATAATTTTAGGAGGACTCCCTACTTTCTGGAATAATTCAAGGTCACGTTTGACTAAGTCCCAATTCTTATTAACAATAAATCTCACAATTTGGCTATCTGCACTAAAAGTTGTGGTTAAACTCAGCGTGAAATCGCTGGATTTGTCCACCATTGATTCTGGGGTAATAGTAAACTGCTCACTAACTATAATAGAATTAGTGGGTCTATATCAGAAGACCAAATGGAAATAACAGCGAACGGCAAAACATCGAAAAGACCGGACCTCGAGGTGCCGTTTGTGAGATCGCGATACAGTGAAGATTGGAATATTTGCCCTTTCCTCACAGTAGTGCGATCTCGGAGTTGTTATATATATTTAGAGGAGGATGTGGGGGTGCAGTCCCCCACAACAGCAAGTTCAAGGACCAGTTTTTTCGATGTTTTGCCGTTTGCTGTTATTTTCATTCGATCTTCTGATATAGACCCAAATTAGTGACGTTAGTTGTGTTCAAGATGGGAGTATATATTCCCTTAATCCTCTTTGATTTAACTTCACTTATCAGGGACTCTACTAACTTACTTGGGTAACCTCGGCTGATGAAAATTCTTTTCAATGCCATACATTCCAAGTTAAAATCATCCTCTAAAGTGACAATCCTAGCTGCTCTTACTTGTTGTCCTTGGACAACGGATCATTTTTGATGGTAAGGGTGACTACTGGAAAAGTGAAGGAAGGAATTAGAATATGTACTTTTCCTATACACCTTAGCCATATAACCCTGGTTAGAAGAATCTTTTCTGAGACTAATATCAAGATAGCTAATCTCTTCCTTATTGAAACTGAATGTAAATTTCAAAAAATCCGTTATATTATTAAAATAATTTACCAAGGAAGTAGCTTTGTATATGTCTCCCTTAATAATGATAAAGATGTCATCCAGGAACCGAGTGTAGAAGAGGATGTCTTCCCTGATATTATCTACTTTGAAAATAAATTCTTATTCCCAGTAGGCCAGATTCCCAGGGTAGTGCCACACAGTGAACCCATGGCCACCCCTATTTTATGCATTTTTTATGGATATCGATATATGTTCTTATATTAGTGGAGTAATATCTCTTTAAATTGTGATGTCATACTAATTGTCCTAGTATTTAACCAAGCATCAGTTGTAGTGATGTGGTCTAATGAAGCAACATTAAGTTGTGAAAGCGCTTACCGTTTGTCTTCTGCAATAAAGTACAGTGACTGATTTCCAGTGTGTAACTTTGGTGCCTTAATTTACTTTTGCTGAGTTAACAATGGCGCCCAGCTTCCAGTCATCTGCGTACGTGGTCAACCAGAGTCCTTCCATGTTGGCCTGGACTTCTGAGAAGTAAATGCCAAACAGGAAAGGACCCAGGACCGATCCCTGTGGGACTCCACTCGTGACTGGTCAGCAGTCTGATTTGGAGTCTGCTACTTTCACACTATGGGTTCTATCTGTGAGCCAATTTGCAACCCACCTAGTGATCTAGGGGGCTGATGCCTAGTTTGAGGAGTTTATCAATAATTCCTGAGTGGGGAATGGTATCAAAGGCCTTGACTAGATTGAGGTAGGCTGTTTGAACTGCCTCGCCCTCATCCACAGTTCTGGTGACTGACTCAAAGAAGTCAATCAGGATGAGCAGACATGATCTACCTTTCACAAAACCAAACAGTGTGGGATCTAGAGTTTGGAGATTCCCTATATCCTTGTTAATTAGGTCCATGATAATGCGATCCATAGCCTTACATATCAGACTCGTCAGGCTAATGGGGTGATAATTCCCAGGGTCTGTAGTCGCTCCCCCTTTATGGACAGGGATGACTGTAGCAGTGCACCATTTGGTGGGGACCAAGCTTGACGTGAGGCTGTGATTGAACAGGGCACACAGATGTGGTGCCAGTTCACTTTGTAGTTCATGTAGAACACATCCAGGGATATTGTCAGGTCCCATGGAAGCTGTATTCTTGACCTTGGACAATTCAGCTTTAACCTGTGCTGCAGTAATGCTGGGTGCCTGGCATTCCTCCAGTATTCGAACACTACAAACTACTGAAAAATAATTAAAAAAAAGCCTCCAGGGCGCCAGAACAAAACTGCAGCAAAGGTGATGAAGCTGCAACAAGTTTATTTCACGCTTTTCATTTTAAACTGAGTTCAAACTTCATCAGACAATTACAAAGTAAAAAACATAGCTTAATACTAAAACCGGAAGGTCACATGAAGCTTCCCTTACAATCAAAAGAAGCGTACTGAATAATTAATTAATCACATCATGGATCCCCGCCCATCAGCATTCATTCAAACAACCTTAAACGGGTGCATTTAAAAACCAAAGCTTTACCAACAACTAGTACATAAAAAGCAGTGTTTAATACCTAAATACTAAGAAATATCACATTAAAAATGATACCTAATACAGAATTTAACATTAATTGTTTTAAAAGCATAATTTAACTTTTAATTCATGAAAAATAACCAAATAAATGCATCACTATTTAATAAACTGACTTAACTTCCAGTTAAAATATCTAATCATATCGTGGACTTAAGGATTATGTTAAAATGGAATATATTTAAGATTTAAATATATTTAAAATTTAATTAAATAAATAATTAATCTCCGCTACTCACTGATACATACCCTGTGGTGGATTTTCCACCCTATATTTCACTAATTCAGCACCTCTGGAGATGATAAATATATTTAATAATACTTTCATGTTTACCTTGCCAAGCTTTTAAGCTTCAGCAAACACTTAATCAAACAAGAGTCATTCAGTCTAGGATGCTTATATGCATTTAATTTAATTTGCCAGAATAACTCCAGTTCCTCCAACTTCAAACCCTCAGGTCCCCCTCTGATATCATGTGGCACATACTCTATTACAAGATATTTAAATATATGGTCCTTTTCTATCAAAATGTGTTTTGCTAAGGCACTATCTAGCTTCCCTTTACTGATAGCATACTGATGTTCATAGATGCGTTCATGGAATCTACGTTCCGTTTTGCCTATATAGTAGGCAGGGCATTGTTGGCATTTGGCAAGGTAGACAACAAACTTGGAGTTACAGTTAAATGCATCATTAATACTAAAAGATGTCGCCACTTCTACGTACTTGCAAAATCTACAAGATTCACATTTATACATTCCCAGATGGTTTGACTTTCTATTGATCTTAGACTCCAGCAAATTTTTCAAATTAGGTCCCCTCCTAAAAATAATTTTAGGAGGACTCCCTACTTTCTGGAATAATTCAAGGTCATGTTTGACTAAGTCCCAATTCTTATTAACAATAAATCTCACAATTTGGCTATCTGCACTAAAAGTTGTGGTTAAACTCAGCGTGAAATCACTGGATTTGTCCACCATTGATTCTGGGGTAATAGTAAACTGCTCACTAACTATAATAGAATTAGTGGGTCTATATCAGAAGACCAAATGGAAATAACAGCGAACGGCAAAACATGGAAAAGACCGGACCTCAAGGTGCCGTTTGTGAGATCGCGATACAGTGAAGATTGGAATATTTGCCCCTTCCTCACAGTAGTGCGATCTCGGAGTTGTTATATATATTTAGAGGAGGATGTGGGGGTGCAGTCCCCCACAGCAGCATGTTCAAGGACCATTTTTTTCGATGTTTTGCCATTTGCTGTTATTTTCATTCGATCTTCTGATATAGACCCAAATTAGTGGCGTTAGTTGTGTTCAAGATGGGAGTATATATTCCCTTAATCCTCTTTGATTTAACTTCACTTATCAGGGACTCTACTAACTTACTTGGGTAACCTCGGCTGATGAACATTCTTTTCAATGCCATACATTCCAAGTTAAAATCATCCGCTAAAGTGATGATCCTAGCTGCTCTTACTTGTTGTCCTTGGACAACGGATCATTTTTGATGGTAAGGGTGACTATTGGAAAAGTGAAGGAAGGAATTAGAATATGTACTTTTCCTATACACCTTAGCCATATAACCCTGGTTAGAAGAATCTTTTCTGAGACTAATATCAAGATAGCTAATCTCTTCCTTATTGAAATTGAATGTAAATTTCAAAAAATCCATTATATTATTAAAATAATTTACCAAGGAAGTAGCTTTGTATATGTCTCCCTTAATAATGATAAAGATGTCATCCAGGAACCGAGTGTAGAAGAGGATGTCTTCCCTGATATTATCTACTTTGAAAATAAATTCTGATTCCCAGTAGGCCAGATTCCCAGGCTAGTGCCACACGGTGAACCCATGGCCACCCCTATTTTCTGCAGATAATATTCATTATCAAAGAGGAAAAAGTTGTTAGATAAAATTAAATCTAACAACTCTGTCACCAATCCGATCTCCCTACTTGGTGCACCTCTCCTATTTAATAAAATCCTGATCCATTCGATCCCTTCCTCATGTGGGATCGAGGTATATAAATCTTTCATGTCAATTATAAGGAAACTGTGGTCCTTATCAAACTGTAATTCACTAATTTTCTGTAGGAAGGACCACAAATCCTTACAAATCTGTTTTTCGTGGACCAGGTATTTTTTCAAAATTGAATCTACAATTTTGGCAGTAGGGTAGGTGATCGAATTTCGGGCATCATCTAGTGGTCTCATTGGTGGATTGGACAAATCCTTATGGATTTTGGGAATCCCAAATAATATTGGTATTCGAGGAAAAGGCATACACATAAAGTTATATCTAATTATGTCTATCCTTTCTTCTATATATAACTCTTCTAGCTGACCCTTTATACGTTGATGAGCTACACTGAATTCATTCAAAGATACTTTTTGATATGCTTCAGTGGCCAGAATCTCATACATACAGGCTGTATAGTCCCAACTGTCCATAATGGTTAACCCTCCACCCTTATCTGGCTTACTGACCCTCACATCAGCAACTCTTAGCAAATTTAAGGCCTCCCATTCCTGTTTGGAGACATTTAGTTGAAAACTGCTATTAATATTAGGCCCCCTGTTGTTCCTGGTGCAGGCAGAGCGTAAATCCAGTTCACAAAGTCATTCAAACGACTGTAAGGTTGGGTGATTTGGTGGATTAAAAGTACTGGCAACATGGATAAGTATATTCTCTACATTAAGCTTGTCCCTTAAAAGGACTTTCAAATTAAGTTTCCTGATGAAACACTTGAAGTTCATGATTGTCCTAGGCAAATTCAAGTTCATCTTTGGTACAAAGGTATAACCTTTGTTTAGTAATTCCACCTATTTTGGTGCTACACAAACAGAAAAATAGTTAAAAATTTTAAAGTCCTCTGTTGTATTGGTAATAATGGCCAGGTTGTTGTTTAATCCCAGTTCTAACGTTTCCATTTGTAAAACTTCTCGTTGTTCTTCCTTTTCTGGGTTTTGTTCTTCTGCTTGGGGATTGCACCCATCTGACTGGGATCCCAAAAATCTGATTGATTCTGACGGTTCGTCATTCTATCAATATTTGCATTATGGACCTGATTTCTTATTCTTTCACTTCTCCTAACTGGGTTAGCTTCTGGGCTCCCACCATCTTCAAGGGTCAGTTCAGCATTAGTAAGTCTATTTTCATCATTATTTGCTAGCCCAATATGGTGCTGTTTGTTTTGCAGATATGCAGGAAGTCCATTAAATTATGCTTTTAAAACAATTAATGTTAAATGCTGTATTAAGCATCATTTTTAATGTGATATTTCTTAGTATTTAGGTATTAAACACTGCTTTTTATGTAGTAGTTGTTGGTAAAACGTTGGTTTTTAAATACACCCATTCAGGGTTCTTTGAATGAATGCTGATGGGTGGGGATTCATGATATGTTTAATTAATTATTCAGTACGCTTCTTTTGATTGTAAGGGAAGCATCATGTGACCTTCAGGTTATAGTATTAAGCTATGTTTTTTCACTTTGTAATTGTCTGATGAAGTTTGAACACAGTTTCAAACGAAAAGCATGAAATAAACTTGTTGCAGCTTCATCACCTTTGTTGCAGTTTTGTTCTGGTGCCACAGAGGTTTTTTTGTTGTTGTTGTTTTTCAGTAGTTTTTAGTGTTCAGTTTCAGAGCAGTTTGTTATGGTGTCCGGTGGCCAGCCTAGTCCAAATCTGTTTTCACAGCTTGCTGCTAGTAGTGAGAATGTGAATCACACTGCTCTCATTGAAGTATTAACACAAAAAGTTGATTTCCTGACTTCACGGATGGAAGCTATTGATCGACAATATCAAGACTCTCACCCAACTAATGTGTCACCAGCTAGTGTATCAACTCCTGCAGCTAATACATCACCTAGGCAGGATTTAACAATGAATACGTCAGCTAACCAGATGAACAGCAATGCAGATGCATCTATGAACAATGGAGGAGTAGAGAATGGGGTAAACATGAACAGTTTGACATCGGGGCTTATTGGTGCTCCCGTTTTAGCGGATTGGGTGAATGGAATGGCATCTTTATCTCTGAATTTTACTACTCTTGAATGGGGACAACCAGCTGGAGGTTTTCCAGTAAACCATGAAACAACAACTACAATAACTGATAAATTAAATAGCTTGGATCCCAAGCTATTAAAGCTGAAGAAATTACAATTGGAGATCCTATATTTCAAGGAATATATTAAACAACGTATGGTACCTAAAGGACTAAGCAAGGTTCAATACCCTACAGGCTTAGAAGATAATTCACCTTTTCATATTGACTTAATTAATTTATTCGACAAACAGGGGATTAAGTTAATGAAATTAATGGTGAAACATTATTCCATGTGGATTGACTCAATTTCTAAAGAAGACATGATTTTGGACAATGAGATTAAAACTGATTTGGCTTTTGTTAGGTATAAATTTGATTATACCAGGATTTTTTCTAGCACTGATCAATATCTAGCCAAATTAAAGCCACTAAAGTTAAAAAAACGTCAGTGTGATAGGACAGCCTATGATTCTGGCACTGTCTATCCACTGCCCCCACCAACCCAATCGTGGCTTTCATGTAGTAACCATCACCATATTGGGCTAGCAAATAATGATGAAAATAGACTTACTAATGCTGATCTGACCCTTGAAGCTGATGGGAGCCCAGAAGCTAATCCAGTTAGGAGAAGTGAAATAATAAGAAATAAGGGCCATAATGCAAATATCGATGAAATGACGAACCGCCAGAATCAATCAAATTTTGGGATTCCGATCAGATGGGAGCAATCCCCAAGCAGAAGAACAAACCCCAGAAAAGGAAGAACAACCAGAAGTTTTACAAATGGAAACATTAGAACTTGGATTAAACAACAACCTGGCCATTATTACCAATACAACAGGGGACTTTAAAATTTTTAACTATTCTTCTGTTTGTGTAGCACCAGAATTGGTGGAATTACTGTACCTTTGTACCAAAGATTAACTTGAATTTGCCTAGGACAATCTTGGACTTCAAGTGTTTCATCAGGAAACTTAATTTGAAAGTCCTTTTAGGGGACACTCTTAATGTAGAGAATAACCCTATCTGTGTTGCCAGTACTTTTAATCCACCAAATCACCAATCTTACAGTCGTTTGAATGACTTTGTGAACTGGATTTATGCTCTGCCTACACCAGGAACAACAAGGGGCCTAATATTAATAGCAGTTTCCAACCAAATGTCTCCAAACAGGAATGGGAGGCCTTAAATTTGTTAAGAGTTGCTGATGCGAGGGTCAGTAAGCCAGATAAGGGTGGAGGGTTAACCATTATGGACAATTGGGACTATACAGCCCTTATGTATGAGGTTTTGGCCACTGAAGCATATCAAAAAGTATCTTTGAATGAACTCAGTGTAGTTCATCAACATATAAAGAGTCTGATAGAAGAAAGGATAGACATAATTAGATATAACTTTATGTGTATGCCTTTTCCTCGAATACCAATATTATTTGGGATTCCCAAAATCCATAAGGATTTGTCCAATCCACCAATGAGACCACTAGTTGATGCCTGAAATTCGATCACCTACCCTAGTGCCAAAATCGTAGATTCAATTTTGAAAAAAATACCTGGTCCACGAAAAACAGATTTGTAAGGATTTGTGATCCTTTCTACAGAAAATTAGTGAATTACAGTTTGATAAGGACCACAGTTTCCTTACAATCGACGTGAAAGATTTATATACCTCGATCCCACATGAGGAAGGGATCGAATGGATCAGGATTTTATTAAATAGGAGAGGTGCACCAAGTAGGGAGATCAGATTGGTGACAGAGTTGTTAAATCTAATTTTATCTAACAACTTTTACCTCTTTGATAATGAATATTATCTGCAGAAAATAGGGGTGGCCATGGGTTCACCGTGTGGCGCTAGTGTAACCAATTTTGTCATGGCCTACTGGGAATCAGAATTTATTTTCAAAGTAGATAATATCAGGGAAGATATTCTCTTCTACACTCAGTTCCTGGATGACCTCTTTATCATTATTAAGGGAGAAATAGACAAAGCTACTTCCTTGGTAAACTATTTTAATAATACAATGGACTTTTTGAAATTTACATTCAATTTCAATAAGGAAGAGATTAGTCATCTTGATATTAGTCTCAGAAAAGATTTTTCTAACCAGGGTTATGTGGCTAAGGTGTATAGGAAAAGTACATATTCTAATTCCTTCCTTCACTTTACGAGTAGTCACCCTTACCATCAAAAATGATCCATTGTCAAAGGACAACTAGTAAGAGCAGCTAGGATCGTCACTTTAGAGGATGATTTTAACTCGGAATGTATGGCACTGAAAAGAATGTTCATCAGCCGAGGTTACCCAAGTAAGTTAGTAGAGTCCCTGATAAGTGAAGTTAAATCAAAGAAGATTAAAGGAATATATACTCCCATCTTGAACACAACTAACGTCACTAATTCTGTTATCGTTAGTGAGCAGTTTACTGTTAACCCAGAATCAATGGTGGACAAACCCAGGGATTTCATGCTGAGTTTAACCACAACTTTTAGTGCAGATAGCCAAATTGTGAGATTTATTGTTAATAAGAATTGGGACTTAGTCAAAAGTGACCTTGAATTATTCCAGAAAGTAGGGAGTCCTCCTAAAATTATTTTTAGGAGGGGCCCTAATTTGAAAAATTTGCTGGAGTCTTAAGATCACTAGAAAGTCAAACCATCTGGGAATGCATAAATGTGAATCTTGTAGATTTTGCAAGTAGAAAGAAGTGACAACATCTTTAAGTATTAATGATACAGTATACAGAATTAGAAATAAATTTAACTGTAACTCCAAGTTTGTTGTCTACCTTGCCAAATGCCCTGCCTACTATATAGGCAAAACGGACTGTAGATTCCGTGAATGCATCTATGAACATCAGTATGCTATCAGTAAAGGGAAGCTAGATAATGCCTTAGCAAAACACATTTTGATAGAAAAGGGCCATATATTTAAATATCTTGTAATAGATTATGTGCCACATGATATCAGAGGGGGACCTGAGGGTTTGACGGAAGAACTGGAGTTATTCTGGCAAATTAAATTAAATGCATATAAGCATCCTGGACTGAATGCCTCCTGTTCAATTAAGTGTTTGCTAAAGCTTTAAAGCTTGGCAAGGTAAACTTGAAAGTATTATTAAATATATTTATCATCTCTAGAGGTGATGCATTAGTGAAATATAGGGTGTAAAATCCACCACAGGGTATGTATCAGTGAGTAGCGGAGATGAATTATTTATTTAATTAAATTTTAAATATATTTAAATCTTAAATATATTCCATTTTAACATATTCCTTAAGTCCACGATATGGTTACATATTTTAACTGGAAGTGTAAGTTAGTTTATTAAATAGTGATGCATTTATTTGGTTATTTTTCATGAATTAAAAGTTAAATTATGCTTTTAAAACAATTAATGTTAAACGCTGTATTAGGTATAACTTTTAATGTGATATTTCTTAGTATTTAGGTATTAAACACTCCTTTTTATGTAGTAGTTGTTGGTAAAGCTTTGGTTTTTAAATGCACCCGTTCAGGGTTTTTTGAATGAATGCTGATGGGCGGAGATCCATGATGTGATTAATTAATTATTCAGTACGCTTCTTTTGATTGTAAGGGAAGCATCATGTGACATTCAGGTTATAGTATTAAGCTATGTTTTTTTACTTTGTAATTGTCTGATGAGGTTCGAACTCAGTTTCAAATGAAAAGCGTGAAATAAACTTGTTGCAGCTTCATCACTTTTGTTGCAATTTCATTCTGGCGCCCCGGAGGCTTTTTTTTTTTTGTTATTCCTCCAGTATTGTGAGTGGTCCTTTAGGGGGGGGGGGTGAGAGAGGAGTAAAGCTGACACTAAATCTGTCGGCCTGCCAGTATGTTGGCAATATCTGTTGGCTCAGTATAGAAGGTACCATTGTGCAGTAACTCAGAGCAAACCTGGGTATTGCCATGGAGATTCTTGATATAACTCTAGAAGGCTTTGTGGTTGTTTTTTGTGTCTGCCGCAATTCTGCCTTCATAGCTAGCTTTAGAGGTTTTGATGAGGGATCTCAACTTTTTGTTGAGGCTAATAAGGGAGTTTGTCTATTCTTGAAACTTTACCTTTTTCTGCAACAGTTTCTTCCTTCTGTTGTAAAGTTTATTAATGACAGGGGACCACCAGATTGGCTTTCTTTTTTTGGAGGAGAGCATCTTGGTTCTGTTGGGTATGGCTAGTTCCATGCATTTATGCATGTGGTCATACAGTGCATTGGTGTATGATTCGGCAGTCATGCATCTATTTTCCATTGACATGGGTGCCATGAAGTTAGCCACTTCTGTTTTTAGAATCCCAAAGTCAGCTTTGGAGAAGTTTTTCATGGGGGTTACCTTTGCAGGGGGTGTGGGTGAGATGTAGATTTCCATGGCAATTAGTTTGTGGTCGGATCTAACCAGGGAGGAATTGACTAGTGGTGTAGAGCAACGGTTGCCCATGTTAGTAATAACCAGGTCAAGGATGTTGCTTCCTCTAGTGGGGGTAAGAATGAGCTGGTCCAGGGCATTGGAATTGATGAATTCCAGGAAGCATTGGGCCAGTGTATTGGTGCATGAGTAGTTTTCCCAGTCGATGGAGGGGTAGTTGAAGTCACCTAGTATGAGAGTGTTGGGCTGGACCCTAATAGTTTCCAGGGTGCTTAGGAACGTGGAGTGAGAATCCTGGGACATGGTTGGGGACCTATAGAAGGCTACGACCTGAATCGCCGTCTTACCCAATGTTAGTTGTACCTGAAGTACCTCAGATGCATTATGCTGGGCTACTAGTCTGGAGGTGTGCATATCTTTTATGAATATGGAGACTCTACCGCCTTTGAAGCTTCGGTCCATGTTCTGGAGCCGAAAGGTGTGGAATGAGTTATAGCCTGGTACCGCAGGGGTGCTTTCTGCTGCTTTAAACCAGGTCTCCATTACAGCATAAATGTCGATGTTCTCCATTTTGAGGAGTGCTTCAAGCAAGTGCATCTTGAGATTTAGAGTTCTAGCTGATGATTGCAAATTAGGAGCTGTCACTGAATCCCCCACTGACACAAATGTTCAAGGACTGACACAGACAAATAGCTAGTGTCAGAGCCATGGACTAAAACTAAATGCCAAGAAATGCCTAATAGTATCCTTCTGGAAGACATCCACCCCTGGTAACAATCATATTGACAAGACATCCCTAAGTGTTGACCCAGTAATCAGGGACTTGGGGACACACACAGACAGTAAGCTGGCTTTTGACCATCACATGTCTACAGTAGTGAGGAAATCATTCTACATTGTGCAACTTATAAACAATGGTATGGCATCTAGGTCCAAGGAAGATATTGTTCCACTGTATTCAGCATTTATTAGCCCTATTACTGAGTACAATGCCCCCTTTGGTATGTACCTAACCAGGAGTATCCAACAATTAGAACGTCCACTGAGGTTCCTAACTAAAGGAATACAGGGCATAAGTAACATGTCCTATGTGACCACCTCAAGGCCCTACCCCTGTATTCTGTCTCATACAGGCTCTTTAAGGGAGATCTATAGCTGGCATACAAGGCATTGTCAGACCCCACTATGATGGACCTCCTGCATATCTGCAAAATAAACATCACCAGAATTACCCATTCTAAAGACTTAAACCTTTCCTGTGATATGAATAGAACCTGATGGAGAGACAGGTATATATCTCACAGACTACCTCTTCTCTGGAGCAGGCTCCCCATCCAAGTGAAGCAGAGTTCCTCCCTAATCCAATTCAAGTCCAACTTGGACAACTGGATGGAGAACAGGAAATTCATCCCGGGTTTTGCACCTATGTCTCTAATGGGCACACGCAGCTTGTAAACAATTCATCTCCCAGGCCCCTGTTTGTAAATGTTTCATCTCCCAAGCCCATACTTACACTTATGAAGAGTACCAGAACTTGTCAGAGGTTTGGGATGCATAGCTCTGCTTAATAAAGCCTTTGTGGTCTTTAGCTTAGTAAACACATATGAATTTATCAACCTATCCCTACAGCTGGATCAATTCCTGGAAGACCACCGAATTCAGTTTCCATTCATGAAAGTCTGTTTTGGTCCTGCTCAGCTTATCTGCCACAAAATTTTACTCTAATGGTATACAAAATGCCTGTAGAGTGGTATTGTGCTGGCAAGCATATCCCAGGCTACCATGGCTAGTCTGCACAAAGAATAGGAACTGATTTCTCCTGTTTGTTTATGTACCACATCGCTGTGGTGTTGTCTATAAACACTTGTAGTAGTCCTGGGGACCAAAGAGGATGGAGAATGTTTTCTTTTTTTAAACAAGAAACATTTTTATTAAATTATGTATGACACAGGCAGACTTACATTTATATAAATGAAAATAAACCATAGCAACATAATCTCCGTTGCGAACATTATACATTACAAACTGTGCCAACACAACAGTAGCTGCAAACATTATACATCACTTATAATAAATATATCCAGTCATTGTCAGTCAACCATTGCATAGCTCATTCAAATCCTGCCATTTTTTGAACATCATTCCTCCTCTGCATTTACTGATCCCACATTTCCCATTTTTTTCCTATGTAATTTGCTCATACCCTTTTCTAAAGATCCCAGTTCCAGTAGTTTTATCTCCGTTAATATCTTCTCTACTTCTAGTAAAGTTGGTTTAGACTTTGATTTCCATTTTCTAGTAATTGCTTTTTTTGGTAGCCATCATAATTAGACTCAGCAAGGCCTTACAGTGTTTAGGCAATTCCGATTCTATATCATAGCTCAAAAAGTAATTTCCTTACTTACTCCAATTTGCTCACCCAGCATCTCCAACAGATTACACTCCCAGAAAATATGTTCCCAGTTACCACTTTCCTCCCCCATCACACCTCCAACATTTGCTGTCTGCCTGAGGAAAAATTCTTTGGAGCCTGCTTGGGGTATACAAATACTATATAAACACTTCCAGGCAAAGATCCTAAATCTTCCAGATTTTGTTGCATATTTGGGAGACATATATATCCCCCCATTGTTTCTTTGTGAATATCCAGTCTCTCTTTTCAATCCTTCCTAACCTCCTCTGATTGATTCTTACAGTCATCATGCAATATTTTATACGCTCTACTAATTATTCCCTTCTTAACAACAACTTCTGTTCTAGATTCTACTAAAAACTCTACCAGTGTTGGTCTTTCATTTAGGACCTCCCTATTTCTTTCTCTTTGCCTATACTCTGATATCAATCCTTGATATGGAAGGCAATTTCTAACCTGTGGATGGTCCAAATAAGTTCTTAGCATCTTCCCATTATGTTACCTTTCCCTCTCTAGTTATTTGCTCCCAATAACTTGGTTCCTTTGCCAGTTTTCTCCAATATATTCCTGCTCCCTCTTGCCTATTGTCTGTATCCCTAATTGCAGTCATCCTATCAGTAGAATCTCCTTTCTCCATTCCCATGTTGTCTTAGTTCTTACAAGACCTTCTGCTACTTTATGAATATAATATTCTGTATGATTATCATTGTTCTCCTTCAAGGTCTGCAACTACAATCCCAGTCTCTCCCTATTACTTAAGCTTCCCCCTGTTTCATCATCTCTTTCCACTTTGAATTATAGGTTTCTGCTTGTGATATGTATAGGGGCCTTAACTGTGTTGCTCTGAAATACCCCTTCAACTCGGGTAATCCCAATCCGCCCTGTTCTATTGGAAGAACAAGCTTGTCCCACTTGAATTTGCTGTCTTCCCTTCCCAGATAAAATTCTTCAGCTCTTTATTAATTGCTATCCACAGCTTCTCCTCTGGCTGATAAAAATATGCCTGATCTGTAAGTAAGACTAAAGAGCCTAAAAACATTTTAACTGCTTGTATCTTCATACGGTCATATCATCATAGGAGTTTACTAAACTTATGGCTCCAAGGCCCTTACAAGCCCAGCCAAGTTCAACCCATGTTCCCAAGGGTGTCTGGTTCAGACAGACACTAAAATCAGCACCTGTTGCCCCTGTCCAAGAGGGACACAGACAGAACCCCTGGGGTGAATTTCCAGTTACCCATCCAATTGTCCAAATTATACTTAAATAGGGCCAAAGAGGGGCTTTGTTTAACATGAATAGGAAGCTTGTTCCAAGGGTGGGGCAACCTCTGTGAGACAAATCTGTCTCTCTAGTGAGTTCTGTTGATGTCACGTAGTATAAATTCCTTTGAGCATGTGATCTTACTATTGATATCAATATAACAGAGCTTCCATTTTCTCAGTTTTTGCATTATCTTTCATTTAGTCTCTTCCCACATATCCTTAGCTGCCACACTGGTATCGTTTTTAATCCATACTCCTAAATACTTCATTTTATCATGTCTTCATAAGTATGGATATTACTAAACAAATTTATATGTGGGTATATAATTTACTACTATTGCTTTTGTTTTAGCTTCATTAATTTTGTATCCCAAAAAGGTTTGAAACTGTCTCACTATGTTCCAAAGCACTGTAATGTCCCTTTCTGGTTTTGTCAGGTATAAAATAATGTCATCTGCAAATACAGAGAGCTTTTCTTGAGTACCATACCAATTATATCCATGAATTTCTGAGTCCGTTATTTTCTTTGCTAATGGTTCTAAATATCATGCAGATAACAAAGGGGAGAGAGGACAACCCTGCCTAGTTCCTCTGCTCAAGCAGAGATTATCAGAAAGGACCCCACCCACTTTAATTTTAGCTTCATATATCCTCCTAATCAACATTATAATTTTATCAAGGAATGCAAATACTTTCATTGCTCTGCTCATAAAATCCCAGTTTACCCTGTCAAATGCTTTCTCTGCATCGAGACCCACAAACAACAGTGGTATTTTCTTACATTCTTTTTCCTTCTGGCTCATCACTGTTCTGTTAATGTTGTCAAATGTTTGCCTCCCCTCTACAATCCATATCTATCAATTTCTGCATCACTTATGCCATTCTTTTAGCCATTATAGACATAAACACTATAATCATGATTTAGTATTGAAATGGTCCTGTATGAAGCTGGCTCTGATAGATCTTTACCCTCTTTAGGTATTACAGCTACTAGAGCTTTCTTCCAGGATGTTGCTACTTCTCCTTCTCTTAAAATACTGTTAAACAAAGCCTTCCAGATCTTTATCAGTTTTTTCCCTCCTAGCTTCCAAACTTCCACAGGAATGATATCCATTCCTGGGGACTTTCCCATAGATTAGTTATACATCACCACTTTTATCTCATCTCTTCCTAGCCTAGTTGTTAGTAATTGAGCCTCCTCTACCTCTAACTTTGGCATATATCATTCTTCCATTAACATTTCCATCTGTACCGTTTCTTTATTTCCATACTTCTCTGCTTTATACAGACTTTCATAGAATTTCCGAAATATTTCTAATACTTCTAAGCTTGGTGACAGCCCTTTCTACCTTCTATTGCCTGAGTCATTGTGCTAAAAGTTTTTGTGCTCTAGAGTTATTATCAAAAAACAGTTGCTTAACAGCAATGTTTCTAAACACATGCATATTATTGAGGTAATCCTTTATTTTGATTAGCATTCTGTAGTTGCTCCTCTTCTTGTTCTGTGAGATTCCCCCTATTTTGCAATACTTTAACATTTGTCAGTCCCTCTAAATAATTCTTGTTACTTCTTAATCATACCACCCTTTCTTTTATTTCTATCCTATTTTTAAATTCCACTTTAATTTTATCCGACTCCCTAGCTATATTTTCAAAAGAAGTTTCTGTCTTCTCTAATAGCTCCTGAATAATTTCCAGTACCCATTCCTTAAATTCCTCCCTTTTCACCAGATAGGTGGGAAGGTGCCAGTGTCTCATTTTTATTTCATTACCCTGTGTTTTTATTTTAGTTATTATTAGCGCATGATCTGAAATAGTCATTGGGTGTATATCAAGACTTTCAATTAAATGTACATGTTCCTGTGAAATGTAAATTGTAGTCTAGCCCAGTTGTTCTATCTTGGGGAATAATATGTAAATTTACGCCGAATTCCTAGTACTGAATTCACATCTTCCATGCCAAATAGTTTCATAAATTTCTTTAAAAATCTAACCTTCTTTGTTATATTTTCCTTTCTGGGCCCCACAGACACATCTTCACTGTTGCAAATCAAATTCAAGTCCCCACCAACAAGTAATATTCCTTGCTGAAAGCTGATTATTTATCCCAAAATTTTCTTAAGCTCCATTATAGCAGTTTTTGATGGAATATAAATACATGCTAGTGTAATCCTCCTCTCTTGCCAATAGCCCCTTAGTACTACAAATCTACCATTATTGTCTTTTTTATCCTTTTCTATTACTATTGGAGCTACTCTTCTTACAATTAATATAAGCACTCATCTCTTCCTTTGCCCCAGGTATCCTGCTGAATAACTACACTGAAAACCTTTCTTTATCAAATTAACACATTTGGTTTTTCCAAGTGTCTCTCCTGTAGCACAGCTATTTGCACTCTACATTTTTTAAATATAAGTTTATTACTCTTTCTTTTTTGTATTTAACTGTGAGACCATTAACATTTAAAGACATTACAGAAATAATCATATTCTTTAGGGATTATTATTCCCACCTTTTGTGTAAAACAGCTTTTTTGTTAAATGTCTAGTTCCAGCTCTTATGTTACATGCATGCACTGTTTGGCACCCCTAAAATCTATTAACTTAATAATAAAATGCAAAACTACATACATTTCAAATATTGAACTTTTACCCTCCTAATAGGAACAAACATTCCAAAGTGACAATCACACACACACAGACTCAAGCTAAACAGAAAGAAAGAAAGAAAGAATATCCATGCTAAGATGCATGGTAAAGCCTGTGATTCTATTAAGTGTTGTCTGGTTTTGCCTTATCTTTATAGCTCTCTCACCTGGAAAAATACTTGAATGCTTTCAGAAAACATTTTCTCCAAGCTATTTCTCTTTATCAGATTGTCTGCTAATGACATGAGAACCAGATACAAAATTATTTACTAGAAAAAAAGCCTTATAAATATTCAATATTCTTTTACATTTACCTGCTTTCTGTTAAAACTTGTTACTATATAAAGCTAATGCCCTTAATCCAGTCATTCCCCTATGCAAGAACGAGAAAAAGCACACTAATTTGTCTTTTGTCATGCTCTTTTAACCAGATCTTTTTTTACATTGCAATGCCAATATTTCTTAAAGCTGAACAAGGAGAATGAGAGAAGAAGGGAGAAAGAAACAAAAAAAAAAAAAAAAAGGAGCACCTATTTACATTAGTATCCCCATTACACTTAAAAATAACTGAAAATGTTTACTTCACAATATGTAAAGAAAATCATGCAGCACTTAAATAATACTATTAAGAAAAAAATGTTTTATTTACAGTTAACTTTCTCCCTCCTCTTCCCCTCTCCTGAATATTTTTGAACATTAAGGACATGAAGTACGGCATATGTTTTAGAGTCCCCTACAAGTTTAAAAGAGTTCAAGAAAGTCCTATATTTCCAGATTTTCTTGGTCTATTCCTGTTCATCTCCATCCCCAAAACCCTGTCTCTGCTTCATCTCAAGAGCACTCTTAGTTCTTCTAGTAAACTCCTTAATTTTTCTGTCTCTCATGCATTTTCTACTGAAAGACTGGGAAACGTTTCACTGGCACAATCACTTTGTGGTCTTTATTACCAGAAGAACAAGAAGCAGAATCTCTTTCTGTTTCACAGCACACTTTTTGTTGGACAACGTTTGTATTTCTTCTTTAGTATGTACTTCATCAAAAAAATGTTTTTGTTCCTCCAGGGGAAAAAAAATTGAAGATAGCTGGATACAAAAGTTTGAATCTCATACCTGCTTCTCAACATTCCCTAAATAATGGAATAAATGTATTCTTCTTCTGTCTGGTTAACAATGAGTAGTCATTCTCCACAAACACTCTGCTGTCTCCCATTTTTAGTACTTTGCCCTTCCACAACAGTTTTGTCAGAATCATCTCCTTCTGCTAGTAAGATTGCATTTTTACTACCCTGGATTGGATACTAGTCAGCAAGATTCCCCAGTCCTATATAGCAGGCTGCCTATCAAATAGCCTCAGTAATCATTCCCCCACATTCCTACTCAAAAAACACCTATAACCAAGTTAAACCGGTCATCTACTGTCAAATACGTAAAAATTACACTTTAACCCAATCACATTCATCTCATCCCTCAAAGAATGTAACTGGCACCCTCTAAATTACCTCAGCCTAGATGACGCAGTCCAATTTTTCAATACTACCTTCCTAAGCATCCTAAATAACCATGCCCCCATAAGACTTACCAGAACCAAAGCCCAACCCTCCCCATGGCTAGAGAAAACCACTAGGTCTGAAATGAAAAACAGAGATAAAGCCTGGGAACACTGGCACAAAACCAAAACCTGCTCAGCTAGACAGAAATTCATAGAACTATGCAATAGAGTCAAAATGCTAATAAAGGAGGACAAAATCCAATACTACCAGTCTGCCCTCAATTCCTCCCAACACAACCCCAAACAATTCTGGACTTCCATAAACTCCATTCTCCACCCAGGTAAAATCAATACCCCTACACCTAACATTCCTAACTCCTCAGAAAATATTGCTATCTCATTTAACACACACTTCACACAAATTATACTATCACTAAGTAGACAACACAACCCCCCTCCCCTATACCCCACACCTTCACCCAGTAATCTCCCCACACTCTTCTCATTTTCTCCCATTCCTACCTCCAACATAAGAAAACTCTTAACTAAACTTAAACCCACAAAATTAGCAGTAGGCAACCTCCCAAGTGAATTCCTACAAATTGCAGCTGACGACCTAGCCTACCCAGTATCCATCTTGATTAACCGATCTCTGTCAGAATGCTATGTCCCTGCACTATGGAAAATATCACACATCATTCCCCTTCATAAAGGCGGCCCCACCACAGATCTAACCAACTACCGCCCCATAGCGATTCTATCTCCACTCTCTAAAATACTAGAGAGATGCATTCACTCTCAAATCCCAGACTACCTCCTTACTAACAACCTCCTTTCTAATATTCAACTTTGTTTCTGACCAAACCATAGCACTACCACTGCCTTACTCTCTTTTACTAACATTATCCTTCACCATAAAAACAATGGCCATCTCTCCTCTGCTACTTTCCTAGACCTATCTAAAGCATTTGACATGGTCCCACACAAACAACTCCTCTCTGTACTCAATAACCTATCCTTTTCTCAATCAGTCACCAACTGGTTTCAAAGTTACCTGTCTGACCGCCAGCAATCTGTTGTATGGCAAAACGATATATCTCCCCAACTACCTGTCTCTATTGGTGTTCCCCAAGGATCCATCCTTGGACCCCTACTCTCCTCTATTTTTACCAATAATCTAGCCTCTGCCACCAAACATGGCACACTCATACAATATGCAGATGACTCAACCATCATCTGCTCTGCCCAGTCACTACCCGAACTGCAAAACGTCACACAGCATGCCTTTTCCTCTGTCAAAACTTGGCTATCCGATGCCCAGTTAATACTCAACCCAAACAAAACTAAACTCCTCATCTTCGAACCCACCAAACATACTCAAAACAACTCTCACTTTAACATCACAGCAAAAGACAACACCACTATCCACCCAACAGATCACACCAAATTGCTAGGAGTTGAAATAGACAACAATCTCAAATTTGACATTCACATATCCATGACCATAAACAAAGTCCACCAAAAACTAGGAGCCTTGTACAGAAATAAGCAACTCCTCACCAAAGCAGCTAGGATTTCAGTTGCAAATTCGCACCTTATCTCCACCCTACTTTATGCCTCTCCAATATATACCAACCTAAGGCAGTGCGATATAACTAAACTCAAGACCTGCTACAACAAAATTGCCAAATTCGCCACCGGGGCTTCCTACCACAGTCACCACTGTCTCTCACTTACTGAACTAGGCTGGCTAGAACTCCCTCACCTCCTTCAATGGTATCAACTCACACTCGCCTACAAACTGGTTAACCATCCTCTAAAGGTCCCATCCCTCCAGTATCTACTCCAACCCTATCTCACCACCAGGCCACTATGATCCAACAACAAAAAATCAATTACAGGTTACTAGAGCCAATAACACTGCTGGAGAAGCACTATTCTCCAGCGCTATAGCCAAATTATGGAACACCCCCCCCCCCCCACAATAACCTCTCTACCATCATGCACCCACTTCAAAGCTTTATTTAAAGTGCACCTAAAAACATGCTGGCTATTCCCTTGTAACTCTACCCTCCATCTACCCTCTACCTCTCTTCCACCCCACAAACTACCTTTGATTACAGCAAGCTCTGATACTTCCATGCCTATCTACCACAGTCACCACTGTCTCTCACTTACTGAACTAGGCTGGCTAGAACTCCCTCACCTCCTTCAATGGTATCAACTCACACTCACCCACAAACTGGTTAACCATCCTCAAAAGGTCCCATCCCTCCAGTATCTACTCCAACCCTATCTCACCACCAGGCCACTACGATCCGACAACAAAAAATCAATTACAGGTTACTATAGCCAATAACACTGCTGGAGAAGCACTATTCTCCAGCACTATAGCCAAATTATGGAACACCTCCCCCCCACAATAACCTCTCTAACATCATGCACCCACTTCAAAGCTTTACTTAAAGCGCACCTAAAAACATGCTGGCTATGCCCTTGTAACTCTCCCCTCTATCTTCTCCCACTCCATCTACCCTCTACCTCTCTTCCACCCCACAAACTACCTTTGATTACAGCAAGCTCTGATACTTCCATGCCTATCTACTTATTATATGGCAGTAACTTCTTATTGTAACAATTGTTAATATCTGCTATGACTTCGTGGATAGAACAGATGCTAGTTATCTACTGAATGTACTATGTTCTTAATCTGTAACTATGTTTGTAATATTTTAATTGCTAGGATTCTTAATCTGTAACTATGTCTGTAATATTTGTGGAGCTTTTCTCCCTGGGCCTCCGCTGAAAATGGACCTGCGTCCAGTCGGACATTCCTGGTCAACAAATGTAAATAAATAAATAAATAAATAAATAATAAAAGTCTAGGTTTTTTTCTCATAGCCAGGTTTGGAGCATACACATGATGTGCCCTTTCAATTAACAATTCTTGTTGTGGAATACCAGTCCAGTTGCTTGGTTGTGCTTTCATGAAATTAATGCAGTCTGTTCCTTCCAGGTTCTCAGGTACAGCAGAAAATCTCAGGTTTTCCCTACATGCTCTATCTTCTAATTCTGTTATTTTTTTTAAACGTCTCTTCTTATGCAGTTTCATATGCAACCAGCCCTTTCTTCACTTCAGCCTCTGAGTTTTGCAGTTTTATCGCCCAATCTGAGTATCTGTTTAAAGCTTCTGACATTTTTTCCAGACTTTTACTGTTTTAGTTGATATACTCCATCAGTGTTTCATTTATTTTAGTTAGGTCTGTGTGCAGTTGTTTTATACTTTCGTCAAAGTTACTGGAAGTCATGTCTGGACCTTGCACTTCTTTTTGCTGAACAGATACAGTACTTTCCCCAGTAAGTGATTTTGTCAGCTTTTGTAGCCAATTTTCCTTCAGGTCCTCTGTATGTATTTTTTCCTGGCATCCAGGCAGTGCACTTACTAGCCATTTATTGAAATTTACTCATAAATCCAGGTCCACTGGCTTTCTCTGCTAAGTTTCTGTTTTTTACAGTGGGAGAACTAGAATTAAGCTGTTACTCAATATACAGCCATCTTGGAAGTCAGAGTGTTGAGAGCATCTGTAAATACCAATGTCACTTTTATGTTTATGTGAATTGGTCTGTCTTTTCTGTGCCAAAGACCCTGCACTTTTATATCCTAGAGACACTGCTCCCAAACAAAGTCTGAGGCATCCACTGCAACAGACTGTGCTGGAGCTGAAATAAAAAAAATTGGTAAACCTGGATTCAGATAAAATTGGACTCACCACCACATAATCTCCCATTTTACAAACCATAAAACTGGAATCTAGGATGCTAATGTTGAGACCATACAGATTTTAGGTACCATTTGATTTTTTTCTGTGATGGAGTCTTCTTGAAGAATCATAGCAATCATAGACACAACAATATCCAATATCCTGAGAAAGTCCCATGCTGAGACAGTTACCTGAATAGGAAAACAAAGGAATAGATCTAGACAGAGATCCACTTTTTCCTGTGGAAGAAAAGGCCTGTTAACTGTGGTATCTTGGAGACATAGCAGGAAAATAATCCTGTGAGAAGGAGTTAAACAAGACTTTCAGATGGTCTCCTGGAACCCTAATCTGAGTAAGTAAATTTCTCACTCAAGTGAAAGATTCCCGAAACTTTGAAAAAGACTCTGCATAGATAAGTAAGCCACCTAAATAAGGAAAACTGTGAATACTCTGCAGTCTGCAGTAAGCTATAACTGGAGCATGACACTTTGCAAATACCCTTGGAGCAGTGGATAGCCCAACGTGTAGGGGAAAGTACAGCTGTGTAAGTAAACTTACTGTAACAGTAGATGCTGCATCAACTTTGGCTATATGGGTTATAGTCTGCCAAGGATATAACAGCTGGCCAGCTTGCAATGCTTCAGGGCACCTTTCACAGGCTCAAACTATTAGGCAACTTGAGCTGAGCTGCCTAAAAAGCTAAGTTTGAGCACCAAGCACTTCAGAGCTTTCTTGGCAACTGAGAGACAGAGAGAGAGAGAGAGAGAGACAGAGAGGAGGAGAAGGAGGATGAGCCCTGAGATGACATAGCTAGGAGTAAAAAATATATACATATATACACACACCCTGGCAAAACAACATACTCCAAAAACAAAGGGGGGAGGTTGGAGGAAGGGCGCGGCTACTGTAGAAGTGATTATTCGAACATATACTGTTACGCTAAGTTTACTTACACAACTGTACTATGGTCATCATATTAATCACTGCTGCAGTAGCCTTAGCAATATAGGTAGAGTACCCTAGCTTTCAATATTTACGAGATAGGAGATGGAAGGGGAAGGATGCAGGAGCCCATGGAGAATGGTCCTAGCAAAGCCTGAACTAGTTCTAGACATGAAATCAGATTTGTAGTGCTTTGTAAAAGCATGTACATAGGAGCAAGCTGCTGCTCCTAGGATAATTCTAGAATCTAATCCTTTCCAAAAGGCCATAGGTGAAGCCAAGGCCCTGGTAGGGTGACTATTGATCTTGCTTGGAATAGTTTTATCGTGGTGTGAATACTAAAAGGTAATAGCCTGACACAACCATTTGGAAATAGTATGTTTAGACACGTGGTCCCTTCTTCTTATCTTCATGAACAACTGATCTGAATGATTTAGTTCTGTCAGATAGTACCTGAGTTGTCTGTGGACATCCAAGGTGTGGAGTGTCCTTTCTCCATCATTTTTGGGTTCAGGAAAGAAAATATGAAGATGGACAGTTAGGCTTAAAGTAAACTTGTATACGGCCTTAGGCATAAAAGAGGGATTAGTCCTCTAAGAAACCCTGTCTGTGGAAAATGAGATAGGGTTGACCCACTATAAGAGTTTGCAACTCAAATACTGTACTTGCAGAGTGGTCAGTAAAATAGTTTTCGATTTTAAGAACTTCAAGTCAGCCTGATGACCTGGCTCAAAGGGAGCAAGTGTTAACCTCTCTAACACAAAATTAAGATCCCAAAGAGGATCCACCAGTTTTCTTGAAGTTTTTATGCAAAACCCCTTTCAAAAACATATTCACATGAGAATTTATTTATTTATTGACATTTGATTACCGGGAAAGTCAGACTGAGTAGGTACCGATTTTCAGAGGAGGCCCAGGGAGAAAAGCTCCAAAATATTACAAAAACATTTTAAGAAAAATAATTTTGCAGTCTTCAAAAATAATACAGAAACATCTACAGTTTAAATAATTATACCAAATAAGACATAAAATGAAAAAATTGGTTAAGATGAGATACAACTTATAGGACAATGATTTAATATGCAGAAGACTTTTAGCCAATTAATAGAGAAATTAAAGTTAAGTTAGTGTAATACAAATAGTAACTGAAATATGAATTGAGTGAAAAAAACAGGGATATGGCATGTGATGAATGGAGAGAAAGGAGGTGTAAGGTATGAACAGCTACTTGTTCGTATTTAGGGATATGGTTTATCCTGGGGTTGAGCAAGAACAGAGACAGATTTTGGCTAGGAAGTCTTTGAGAATGGTTGAAAAGGACTGGTGGGAGTGTATTGATCTGATGGATACAGGTAAGGAGCTCCAGGCCTTAGCAACATGGTATGAATACAGACCATGCCCAGCAGATTTGATAGGTTTGTGAACAGAGAGAAGTTTTTGGACATTGGATCATAATGATAGATTGGGAACACAGTTGTGCAGAATGACATTTAATGTGGGCCAAGCAGACTGTTGCTGGATAATCTTATAGGGGGTAAGAAGCTGTGTACATCTTAATTGATGGGAAAGTTCTAACTAATTTAGACTTTTCCATGTTATACATTGGTGAGTTCTGAAAGGGGTATTTGCTGCAAATTTAGCCACTTTATTATAGCATTGTTCAAGTTTTTATTTTTGTGATACCTGGAGCTTAGTAAGAATGGTAGTGCCATAATATATTGATGGGAGGAGGAAAGCAGTGGCAAGTGTAGTTTAAGTTGTGATGGTGAGAAAGTTGTGGGCGCTGTAAAGCATCCCTAGTTTTTGGTGAATCTATTTAATGCAATTTTGTATATGCAGGTCAAAATTAAGATTATTATCCACTGTCATCCCTGCTAATTTGCCATGATAAGTAACTTCAATGATTGTGTTTTTAAGAGAAAGTCTTTTCCAATAGAGAGGGATTTGGAAAGAAAAAAGTAGTAGTTTGTTTTTTTTTTTGGGGGGGTGGGGTTAAACATGAGTTGTGAGAGTTACAAAGCTATATTTCAGGGGCTGTTAAAGGTTCTTGATTAATATTTTGGAGATGTGCCAAGTTGTTACAGGTACATAGGAATATGGAGTCATCTGGGTATTGAATTAGGGAGGTCTATTGTGAGGATGTATGGAGGGTGTTAGTGAGAATGTTAAAGAGGAGAGGACCAAGGCTAGAGCCTTGTGGTATACTTCTGGTGACTGGGAGAAGGATAAAGTGCCATTTTACTGACTGATACCTATTGGACAGGTAGCCTTTAAACCAAAGAAGAGTGGGTTGAGATAGACATAGTGAGGACATTTGAAGTAGATGTTTGCTGTAACAAACTGTGTCAAAGGCTTTAGACAAGTATAGAAATAAGCCTGCAAGAAGAGCCACACAAAACCAAGTAGAGTAAAAAAGTAGGATCCGGACTGGCAGCAAAGAAAAGACTTTTTAATTCAAATAATCCACAGCAAAGTAAGTAAAAACAATAATCCAAGTAAGCGCTTTCGTTTGTCACACTGACAAACTTCTTCTGACAATAAAAACATCACTTACTTCTGTTAAAACCATTTGAAATTCCCTCCTTGCAATGTTATTGGTCCATCTCACTGAAAATACGTGCTGTCAGCAAAATGACCGCCCATCCTGAACACACAAGGCTGAAGCATGTCTTAAACACAGTCATGTAAAATGATAGTAAATATGCTTATATACCTCAATCAAATACATTTTAAAAAATATAAAACATGTTGGAAAGCAGGATAAACAACCTAGATATTAAAAATAAATATAATACCTACATAAGTAGTTGTAAGATGTTCAAATGAATAAAGAATTGCATGTATAAATCAACCCATGATAAAAGTACATAGCAAGTTCAAATAGCAATTTGTGCAAAGAAGCCAATAATAAATGAGCAATGTAATAAATGCGCGAATAAGCCAAGAATGAACAAATAAAACCACTATTGAGTGTAAAACTAAAAATAGTTGAATACAGGTGTATTAAGAACTCACAAGACCCATCACTGAGCCTAAAATGATGAGTTATAGCCACAATATACTAAACCCAAGCATAACTAACAGTATATGTATGTATATATTTATATATGTAAATTAGATGTTATACAGTGTTATAAAATATTGTCGATGTTGTGAATAATAATAATGGATGAAATCACCTTTCTGGGGATTTTAGTTTTAATATGCTGTTAAGGGAAAGGGACTCGTTCAGGCCTGGCCAGGAATGTGCGCACAGGTGAATCTGCCACCCCCATTCCATTTTTTCTAAATGAGCTGGCCATTTAAGTATAGAAATAAGGAGGAGACTAGTTTGCCATTATCTCTAGCTTTATTCACACTATCTATAAAGCTTAGAAGTGCTGAGTGTTAGTACTGTGGGAGGGATAGACGCTGTATTGTGTGTGATAGGAGTTCTTCCTGCATGAGATAGTTTAGCAACTGTTTTTGAATTTTGTATTTTGTAGAGGGGGGGGGGGTTAAGATTGTTATGGGTCTAAAGTTAGTAATGTCTGTTGAGTTTCTTCCTTTGTATAAAGGAATGATATGCAATTTGTTGGGGGTTTAAGATTGTTATGGGTCTAAAGTTAGTAATGTCTGTTGAGTTTCTTCCTTTGTATAAAGGAATGATATGCAATTTGTTTGAGAGGAACATAGTATTCCCAGATTGATCTATTTTTAAGGATTGAGACAGGCTAGGCAATGCTATTAACAGCTATTTTAAGGTACTCACTTAGAAGGCCATCAGCTTAAGTGGAGCATGATTTAAGTTTAAGAGTATTTTTTATATATGATGTGGGCACAAGTTTGAAGGTGAAAGTGGATGTGGTGATATATGGCTGCTGGGCAGGGTTAAGATTGGATGTTTGGTAATGCCTTGGTTCAAGAGGCTATGCTATCTATGAAATAAGAGTTTAATTCTATCAAAGTTTTGAGTGGTGAGTTAATGGGAGAAGGGTTAAAGTTGAATATTTATCCAGGATGTAAAATTTCTTTAATGGTTGGCCAGAATTGTTTAGGGCTGTGTTTACTACTGTTCTGAAAATTATTATACTATATTTTTTTGTCTTCATTTATTTGATTTTTAGTATGGTCTTAAACCATTCTGAAGTTTTCAAGATATTCTGCTGTTTTATATTTTTGCCATTCTTTCCACACTTTCTCTCTATCCTGCATAACCACCCTACCCTTTTTATATAACCAAATAGCATTATTTGTTTTTACTCTCTTCCTTCTAGGATGCACAAGGCTATTTAGGAAAGTTGTATTTCATTTATTTGCAATATCATCTAGGGGGAGGATTTTTTAGATGTTCTACGTAACAGAACAAATGGTAGTAATGAATATTTCTTGGTTAAACTTAGGTTGCGTGTTGTTTTATAAACATGCTTCTCAAGTGGATGTGTGAGACTCTGGTTGCATAGACTGGGAGATATTTGCTGAGAGGTTCTGGCATTGTACCTGTACCTGTGTTAGGCAATTTGATAGGGTCTGATACTAGGATCCAGCATAATAAGGAATTTGATACCTTGCTATAATGTGTGGGGCGATTAATTAGTTGTGGGAAACCATATAATCTCATGCTAGACTTAAGGGAGTTAGAGATTATGTTCAACCAACTGATATTGACAACACTTATTTTTGTCATCTGAAATTGCTATGGCTATTCAATGTAGGATATCTTCCAGTATAGCTGTATTGTCACTAGAAGGGATATAAAGGACAAGGCAGGTTTGGCATAATGGTTAAAGTCTTTACCTTATAGACACAATGTACAGGGTTTGATTCTGATCTCCAGTTATTGGCCAGACTTAAAGTGGCCCATCAAGGCAATTAGCCTAGTATTCACCTATGAAACTGTAAGTGATACATATTTGTTTATATTTGTTTATTTTGAAGAAAGTAATAAAAAGCTCTGTTGAATGGAATGTTGGCATTGATTTCTTGTAGAGGAAAATATGGTAGTTGTTGAGAAATATTAAAGTAGTGCCAATACCTTTCCTCTTTATATGGGGCTGTAATTTTAGAGTTGTTTAATCTATGTTTCAGTTATAGGGAGAATATCAGGCTTGTGTTGGGTAATCCAGGCATGTAGTTCAGTAGTTTAATTTTTTATGCTTCTAATATTTATAGCGGCAAAAGTTAAATTAAAGGGTTGAGGGCTGATTACTCTGGTGTTAGAGTAGTTTGTGAAAGAGAATTGTCTTGATATCAGTTGTGAATTTCTCCTTCTAGGAGGATATTAGCATATCGGGTTATTATTGATTTGTGTTTTTGGAGAGCATTTTTCCACTTAATTTTATTTTGATTTGAGTTGAAATGGAGTTAATCAGTCTATATTTGGGGTAAAGGTGAGGGGCATCATTAAATAGGTTTGGTGTAATGTGTGGACAGTTTAGGAAGGTAGTATGGTGGTTGGGGCAGAGTTGGAGATCTGTTGAGAGCTATTATTGAGACATGGTAGGATGAAAGATGGCTTAGTAGGAGTAGAAGAACTGAGAATGAGCTGAAGAGTAAATATTTAGTGGTGGTAGAGTCTGAAAGCCTGTAAAAGTTAAGTAAGATGGAAGTATATTCTGTGAAGAAAGAGAATTAGGTTGCCCTGGTATCTTCTCTTATGTTTCTGAAAGTGAGAAACAGAGGAGTTTGAAGGGATAGAATATGAAGATGTAGTTAAAATAGGAAGTAGTGAGGGTTTATTTGGGGAAATTTTAAATCAAAATACAAAATAATAAATAGGTTTTGGGGGGGGGGTATGAGTATGAATGGATAAAGTGCAAAGCATTATGAGATGGAGAAAGGCTGTAGGGAATGATGCTAAATATTATATGAAAGTTCGGAAATAGGAAAACACAAACAGGAGTGTTTGTATGATAGTACTAAGTTTACTAAGGTCGTTTGGGAAGAGGTAAGGAATGGGTGTCATAGGTGAAATGTGTATGCTGGAAATATAATGGTAGATTAAGTGGGGGTGGGTGAGAATTGGGGGAAAGATAGGGGAGCAAAGCAAAGCCAAGGATAGTGGGCTTTCCATCCTCACATCAATTACTGCAGAGAAAATTCAGATTATAACCAGAGCAAAGCAATTAACAAGGAGGCACAAAGTACAACATGTTTTCTTTCATTTACTGAATGCAGAAATCAGGAAGCTAGGGAGACTTACTGAAATATACAATGTAATCTACTGGTCAAGAGAAGGGACAGTGGCCAACTTAGTAAGTGGTACTTAGAGTGCAAGGACTACTCCTTTGAAGAGAATATCACACCCACTTTCCAGCACAAGGCAGGCACATATTTGACTAATTAAAGTTAATACACAGCAAGGCTTTAGATGTTAAACTTCCTTACAATGCACAATGACAAAGGTCTCAGTGAGAACTTTTGGCAATTGGGCCTTGTGATAGAGCTCCTGCAGTATCAGGGTCAGGGTTGGATGTAGTGACCATAAGCTACTACACAATGACAAAACTATCAGTGAAAACTTTCAGGAGTTGGGCATTGTGACAGAGCTCCTTCAGTACTAAGGTCAGCAGTGAATGTAGTTGTGGCAATGTGAGGTACTGCCAGCTATGCCAGAAGTAGTAGGGCAGTGGATGTATAAAATATGTCAGCACAGTTAGCTGGAATTTTGTAAATAATTATATGTCATTTGTATATCAAACTGATTTGTACAGATGCTCGTGTTGAAAAATGTATTTGCAAAGTTTCTTGTATTAAAAAATCTACCAACAGTGAGTCCTGAATGTATTGTAACTGATTAAATGTATATGTTTTAATAGAGGACACTGGAAGAGAATAAGTTAATCTCAGTCCAGCTAACTTTGAAAAATAGTTGGAAATTAAATTACCTGGTTTGGGCCATAAAGATTCTATCTTACAGTTCTGATTGCAGCCACAGACTAAATATCTGTGCCAGAGAATGTTTATTAACTCCTGTAGAAAGAGTGGAAGTGTTTATGGTTTTATAGCTTCCAGATGCTATGACACATCTCAGCAAAGCTTTAACTGTGTGCATGGTAACACATATGGGCTAAATTCTGGTTAAGTTTCTAGCAATGGGGGTAGCATGGGAACCAGAAGTCAGATGACGAGATGTATGTGATGTCATTCTGTAATCTAGGATAAAATGAAACAGAAGCCTCAAAACACTCTGTTTTTGTAACCTGACAAAAAAGGATTCCTCATCTGCTTCTTCTTGCCTTGCTCTAGTAAGTGAACCAGGAAATAGTAATTCTTTAGACCAGTAAGGAAAATATAGTGAGATTAGTTAAGTAATGTTTTTCTGTATCGGTGTGAATCTATTTGTCTATGTGTTTTTAATATTTTCTGTGAATGAAACTGTTTATTGTAAATAGATATTTAGTATTTTCATGTTCTTTTATTATTTATTATTAAATATATTTAACCTTTTCATTGTGGCTGGTCCTTTAGAGAATATTTTAACCTTTGAAAGCACTCATATCTATTTGATGATTCTGTGGCCACTCCTGAAAGCCTTACTGCATTGGTCAAAGCACTACCATTTGTACTAATATTAATTTCACTCAGCATAACTGGGTATCCTTGTAAGATCCTTCGAGTAGTGGGCTTTGGGGTGTCTGGTGGCAGTAACTACCTTATAGTCTGGGCAGAAGGGAGCATAACTAGTAGATCTGTGCCAGCCTTTCCCAGGTGTGTATGTGTGAAAATCAAATCTCAAAGAGTGTGTGTGTGTGTGTGTGTGTGTGTGTGTGTGTGTGTGTGTGTGTGTGTGTGTGTGTGTGTGTGTGTGTGTATATCAGCTGTTTGGAGCAAGGACATGAAGCACTGGTTTCACAGACAAGGTGCTGAAGGACTTGGCTTGGACACTCAGCTGAGGACTCAACTCTATAGCTGTGCCAGAGGGGAGTCTTACTGGAGACCTGGAGGGAGACAGAGAGAGAAATCCAGACCCCAAACTGAGTGCATTCCCTGTGTGCTGTTAAGGGGAATTGTGCTTGATGTAGAGAACTACATTTGGAAATACTGTATCTATTTTTGTTCCAAGTGAACTTTCCTCTCCAGTGTCAGTGGTGAGGATTCAGGCTCCTTGATTACTGACCCAGTGAGGGGACATCACAGTAGTGACCAAATTATTGCAAAAAACTTTCAGAAGTTGAGCCTTGCTACAGCTCCTGCAGTATCAAAGTCAGGACTGGATATAGTGACAACAGGCTATTGCACAATGACAAAGTTCTCAGTGAAAACATTTGGGAGTTAGGCATTGTGACAGAGCTCTTACAGGTCAGGACCGGATGCACTGACCAGAGGATACTGCACAATGACAAAGTTTTCAGTGAACATTTTCAGGAGTTGGGCCTTGTGACAGAACCCCTGCAATATCGGAGTCAGGACTGGATGTAGTGACCACAGTCTACTGCACAGTGACAAAGTTCACAGTGAAAACTTTCAGGAGCTGGGCATTATGACAGATATCTTGCAGTATTGGGGTCAGGACTGAATCTAGTGACCGCACAATGACAAAGGTTCTCAGTGAAAACGTTTGGGAGTTGGGCTTTGTGTGATATAGGGAATTGTTGCCAGCCCAGCTATCTGGAATTTTGTAAATATGTCATTTGTGAATATTGATATGATTTATACAGAACTGTATGTTATGTACTGATCTAAACTGTAACCACAGTATGCCCTGCTGACTCAGAACAGAAATGCATATAAACTATATACCTGTGCAAATGTATGTTTTAACAATAGAAACTAGAACATAAAAGGGTTAACTTGTAAAACTTCAAGAACATAATTTGAAATTAACTTGTTTTACGATTGTGCTATAAAAGTTCTCCCTTAGTTTCAGTGTAGCAGACACAATGTCTAGAATTAGAAGTTTTTGTATTGTCTTGAAAGAGAAGTAATTACTAGGTTTAAAATGTAAAAGTGTGTTATTGTTTTACGACTTTATATTTTTAAATGTTTTATAAATAAGTATATAGAGTTTAAGAATGTTATATTATTTTTATATTATATGCTTTAATGATTTAGATCAAATGTATCAGGAATACGTTTTAAAAGCTTTTAGCAATTTAGTTTATGTTTAAATGTGTATTTGCAAACTAAATATATTTGTACCTAGTGGTTTGGGGTAGCACTTTAACTAACTGTTTTTGTAATTGAAGTTTAAATATTGATTGGCATTAATTAAGTAATTATTAAGGATGAGCTGTGGTATATATTGTTGAGCTTGCAAGCTTGCCATTATTCTGAAGAAGTCACAGACAAAAACGTACTGTGTACTGGTGTTTCAGCATTCATTTCATGTGTTTGCTGTGCCAAAAATAAACTTTGTTTGGGTTGAACGGCTATCTGGGTGCTTATTATCCTTTTGTTTAGTTTGTTACATTTTGGCACCTTTTCCTCCTTTTGAAATTATATTTGTGGTGATTTTGGAGGATGGACTGGCTTATGGTTTCACCCAAGGCTATTTCAATCAGAAATAGCAGTGGCAGAGCTTTAGAAACTCTGATTGGAAGAATGACACAGCTAGTGGAGTTGCTTGAGCTGATTTGTCACTCACTGCTTAGGACTGCCCCTGACTCTACAATACCAGGAAATCAGGAGGCGGGTCCCTCAAAGAGAAGTAATGGTAGTCGCAGTCAACAGCATGGTGATGGTGGATTTACGTCACAGGATGTAGGATTGTTTGACCCAAAACGAACACTAGAACTACTAAATATAGGGGAAACAGCTTCAACGAGTAGTGCTGGTAATGGACGGAGTAGAGAAGGTTTGTTTGGAAACAAAGGTGACTGTGATTCTAATAATGGTTTGCTTACCAATACAGTACAAACCACTGTGAATCTAGAGACTTGGCTTAATAAGAGCATAACTTTTGACAAATCTGTTTGTTTAAATGTGGATGATTATACAGACACTTATGCAAATAATTTGCTTAAACTGAATGATTTGTTATACAAATTTAAAGTATTAAATGTAGATAATACCTATCTTAAAGATTGTTTAGATAAAAAAGTTGTACCGAAAGGGCTGAGAGTTTATAGGTATCCAAACAATGTGGAGGAAGGTTTGGATTTTCATAAAGAACTGCTTGAGATATTTGACAAATGTGGTTTTAATATTTTACGGGCTATTATAAAACAAAATGACAGGACAATGGCAAATATGAATGAAAGAATTTATAGAATAAACAACAGCTTATTGAATGATTTATTGTTTACTGTGGAAGGGGAAAAAAGGAAGTATTTTGATTTAAGAAATCAAATTGATGACAAAATTAACATTATTATTAACAGGAAAAAGAGGAAAATGGAGAGAGATTTATTTGAATATGAACACAACACACATTACCCCAAACCAAGGAGCTACACTGAATTTTCTAATTATGAGGTGGGTTTACACAGACCAACAAGAATGAGAAACAATGAGGAGGGAGTGAATATGAAAGACTATTATTATGGAAATGAACGAGACAAGGCACATAATGATAGAGAAGATGACCCAGGTGATGTCAATGACCTTTTAGGTTATCCCCCCCTTCGAAGATCCGAAAGATTGATGAACAAGGCAACATACCCTCAGGGGAATCGTAGGGGGTGGAACAACAGTGGGGGACTTCAGGGGTATTAATATTGGCTAATTCATTGGATGAGGGTCCAGATGAGTTCCTAGATGCAGAAAATATAGCAATTGGAGATACAGATTCCACAGGTTACATGCTAAGGCACAATGGGTACACTATTTTTAACTATAGTAATTTAGACATTACAGAAGAATATTTTAATTTGTTTGCAAAAGGTTTCAAATTTGTACCCAGAAGGAAGTGTGAGATTAGTAAATTGCTTATAGACTTTAAAATGTTTACTAGAAAGAAAAATATGGAACTGATATTTAAGCAAAACAAAATTGTAGAAGGGAATTTAAGGAAAAAGAGCATTTAGAACCCTCCATTACACCCCCAGTTAAAAAACTTCGAAAATCTGGTTGAGAATAAACTCAGGAAAAGGGTTTCTAATAATAAAACTTGGTCAAATTTACCAAAAGAAGAAAGCCTTATTCTAAACACACTTAGAGAAAATAAATTTATTAGGGTGATGAAACCAGACGGGGGGGGGGTACAGTCATTATGGATTCCATAATTTATGAAAGCAAAATGATGGAACTCCTTCAGGATGAGATTAAGTATTCCAAAGTATCAATTAATGAAATAAATATTGCTTATAAGAAAATATTTATTGGTCTAAATGACTTTATTGGAAGGAGTAATAGATGTGGAAAAATTAAATTTTTTGTATAATAAGGAGTCAAGAGTTCCTAGTATTTTTGGTATTCCCAAGACCCACAAAAATATAGCAGACCCCCCAATGAGACCGATTGTGGCAGCTAGTCATTCAGCCACTGCACCAGTGGCAAAATTTTTAGATGTAAAATTAAAAAATGTCTCCCTGAATTCCCAAAATACACTTAAGGATTCATGGGACTTCCTTAGGAAAGTAAAGAATGAAATGTTCTCAGACAAACTGATGTTTGTAACCATAGATATGGTCGACTTATTCACTTCCATATCTCATTGTGAAGGTTTGGAATTTCTTGAAGAGGGACTGACGAAGTGTGGAAAATTTAATGATAAAGATATATACCTGATAGTTACTTTAATGGAAATGGTACTTAAATATAATTTTCTTTATTTTGAAGGTGAGTTCTTTCATCAGGAAAAAGGTGTAGCAATGGGAGCAATGTGTGCACCAACCTACGCTAACTTGGTTCTCTCATGGTGGGAACAAAAATACATTTTTCATTCTATATATAAAGATTACTGGGTCTTATATAGTCGATTTTTTGATGACATATGTATTTTTTGGATAGGGGTGGAGGATAAGCTTAATGAATTTGTGAATTACATATCCTCAACCACCAATTTTTTGAAATTTACTTGCAAATATGGACATGAATCCATTGAATATTTAGATGTAAGGATTAGAAAGGACAAAGAAAATCAAAAATTCAAATCAGAGGTGTTTAGGAAAGATACATATTGTAATTCATTTTTACACTTTCAAAGTGCACATCCCTTTGCTCAGAAGACGAGTATTGTTAAAGGTCAACTCGTCAGGGGTAGTAGGATGACCTGAGATGACGACGAGTATTTAAAAGAAGCTCACCTACTAAGAAACATGTTTTTAGAAAGGGGTTACCCCATCTATATGATTGATGAAGTAACTAAAGATAGATTAGATTAGATTAGATTAGATTAGATTAGATTAGATTAGTACTAGGCTAACTGCCTTTGCAAGACATTTTAAGCCTAGCCAATTATCCTCTGTGAGATTCAAACCCTGTACCTTGTGTTTGTAAGGCAAACACCTTAACCATTAGGCCACCCACCCTAAAGAAGTGACTGCACAGAAGGGACAGATTTGTCCCTATTTTAGGAATAGAGGATATTAATGTATGAACTGAGGAGAGGAGCAGGAAAGACAATGATTATGAGAATGTGTTTGTTCTTGACTATAGTGGGGACACAAAGGCCATCACAGAATCATTGAAAGAAGAATGGGACAGATTCAGTAATTTATCTGACTTAAATCTCTGGTTTGACACACCATTGAGGTTTGTTTTTAGGAAAGGGAAATGTATAAAAAGTATATTGGAAAATAACAATTACACTAAAGGAAATAATAATAATAAAAAAGTTGTAACTTATAAATGTGGATCTTGCCCACAATGCCCCTACATTCTCAACAGGCTTGAGGTATATGTCTCTAGTCGTAACAGATATATTGTCTCTAAAGTATACTCCAATTGTGAATCAAAAGGAGTAGTATACCTTGTGACCTGTGAAAAATGTGAAGGTTTTTATGTGGGGTAGACAGAGAGATGTTTAAGGAGAAGAATTTATGAACATCTATATGACATTAAAAAAAGTAATAATAGAAATGCTTTATTTAAACATATAGAGAATTGTGGGCAAGCAACCTATACGTTTTTTGTATTAGATGAGGTTCAAAGAGATGCCAGAGGGGGACCATGGGAGACGCAATTAGAATACCGGGAAGTATATTGGCAGTTGATTTTAGAAGACGATAGATGGCCTGGGTTAAATGACATGGTGTCCTTGGCACCAGTTTTGAAATTACAAGCTGCTAAATTGTAAGTTTTGTACATGTATCATTAACATTTTTAACATATGTACAGTGTTTTTATTATATAAATTGCCTTTTTTACATTTATTTATGATTTTTAATATTATATACATTCATTTTAGAGGATGTACTTTCTTTCAAGGGTAGTAGTATACTATTTTATGTACACACATTTATTTTATGCATACACATACATTTATATATTTATATTTTTAAATGTTTTATAAATAAGTATATAGAGTTTAAGAATGTTATATTAGTTTTATATTATATGCTTTAATGATTTAGATCAAATGTATCAGAATACATTTTAAAAGCTTTTAGCAATTTAGTTTATGTTTAAATGTGTATTTGCAAACTAAATATATTTGTACCTAGTGGTTTGGGGTAGCACTTTAACTAACTAACTGTTTTTGTAATTGAAGTTTAAATATTGATTGGCATTAATTAAGTAATTATTAAGGATGAGCTGTGGTATATATTGTTGAGCTTGCAAGCTTGCCATTATTCTGAGGAAGTCACGGACGAAAACGTACTGTGTACTGGCGTTTCAGTGTTAATTTTGTGTGTTTGCTGTGCCTAAAATAAACTCTGTTCGGGTTGAACGGCTATCTGGGTGCTTATTATCCTTTTGTTTAGTTTGTTACGTTTTGGCACCTTTTCCTCCTGTATGAAATGGAGTAAAGTGACATATCTGTGATGACTGCCTGCTTTGGAGCAAGGGGAGAAGGGGAGACCTAGGTTTAAGAATATTTTCTGTCTCCACCAAATGATTTCTCATCTAACAAACTCCAGACCTAGGATTTGAAAAGATAATGGGTGTTGATGCTGGTACCAAGGAGACTTCAGATAGCATTGTATTTTTCTCATGTGGGATCTTGCCAGGAGTATCTTGAGAATCATAGATATGAACCAAAATCCTGGGGTACTCCCTTGCAGTTACTGAAGTCTGAGTGGAAAATCCTAGAAATAGATTTAGATATAGACCTACTTTTTCATGTGGAAGGAAAGCTCTAGCGGACACCCCAGAAATGCATTTCTGTGTGATGCAGTAAAAAAAGTCTTTTGAATGTTCTCTTGGAATCCTAGCTTGTGTAAGAGATCTCTCAGCCAAGTGAGATATTCCTGACATTTTGAAAAACACTCTGCAAAGATAAGCAAGTCATCTAAATATGGAAAATATGGATTTCCTATAGCCTGCAATGATCTGGTAACTGGAGCTAGATGCTTTGTGAACACTCTTGGTACACTGAATACTCCAAAGGGTAAAGCAGAGAATTGATAATGTGATCCAGACACACAAAACCTTAAGAAACACCTGAAATCTGGATGAAAAGAAAAGTAATGATAAGCATCTTTTAAATCTAGTGTTACCAGAAAACTTAAATGAAGAAGAGGTAACAGGCTGAGGAGCAACAGCACTTTGAACTTAAGCACCATCACAAATTGGTTTAGGAAAGAAATATTCAGAATTTGTCTCCAGGCATTTTCTTTCTTTGGTGCCAAAAACATCCTTGAATAAAAACATTTCCCAAACTGGAAAGGAGGAACTGTTTTTTTTTGCTCCCCGACACAACATATGTTGAAGGACGGGGAAATGGAGAAGTCTGGTCTGGTGGATGAGGAATCATCCCCTGAAAGGGAGAAATTTCCTCCTACTACCATCTGTAACCTTGATGAATGATCATCAGAACTCAGCTGTTGCCAAAGAGAGAAGTGAAGATTCAGACTTTCTGGAATGGAAAATGGACTGCCAGGATGAAAGAGGGGTATGGTCCCTTAAATAGTCATTCTGACTTGTTAGACTGTCCTTTGTTTTGGGTGGTTCCTATCTTCTTCTGGAACCCCTTGTCACTACTTCTTAAATGTTTATGTACCAGCATTTTGCTTCTTGCCAAAACTGGACAAGGGGGTAGAGAATCCCTTGTAAAAGGAGTACTGACACTTCTAAGAGATTAACCTTCTCATCACACTTTTGGATAACCTCTGCAACACATGGTCCAAAAATGAAATCTCTATCCAAAGGATAATTTAAAATCTAATTTTTCACATCATCCAAAGGTTCTGAGAATGCATCCAGGCAAATCTCCTCAAAATAGTACTAGTGGCCATAGCTTTGGAAGAATTATCAACAGAGTCATACACAAACAAATGAAGAAACTAAACCATTTAAAGCAAAATTTCCTCACAAGAAGAAACTGCAGGCAAAACATCACTCATACTTTCACAATTAGGCAGAATAAACTTTAACATATGAGCCTAAATTCACAATTCTGAAAAACAAAGTTGCAGAAGCACCCACTTAATCAATTATCAGTTAATTTCCCATCCTTGTCAGAAAGTGTAGGACTGGAACTAATTAAATGTTTAACAGCACTAAGATTAACTAAAGGTATAGATCTGTTGGATCAGCTTCAGGATGCATGTATAACAACTTAAAAGACTGAGGAACTTTATACAATCTATCTGCTTTTTTGGGGGTAGCTGGTTGACTATAAGGAAAGTTCTAGGCAGTGACACACACATCCTCCAGTGCTGACAACACTGATGGAATGGGTGAAGGTTCTGGAAATTCAATTTGTAACAGCTCATAGTATATTCTAAGGGATTGAGAAAAACTCAGTATTCTCCCACTGAAAACACTGGCACATTTTGGAAATGGTCTCAGAGAAAGAGACCCACAACACACACGCGAACACGAGCACGTGTGCACACACACACACACACACACACACACACACACACACACACACACACACACACACACACACACACACAGACACACGCACAGAGGGAGAATAAGATACTGTACTCTCCTCTGAATCAGAAATCTGAGTGGAAAACTCTGCATCTGTCCTTTCATTTTCATGTCCAGATTCAGAATCTTGAATCTCTTCAAGAAAACAGGCATCCCTTGTCTTTTACCAGAAACCATATTATAAGAAAAATCTATAACCTAAATTAGTCCCTGAGCCAAATCTAGGAAACTACATTTATCCAGGAAACATTGAGCAGCAGCAGCAGCAGATTTAGTTTTCTGTTTCTTTTTGACAGGAAAAAAGGGTGAACAAGGTTGTTAATGGCAGCAGCAGCTTCCACAGGGATGGGCCTAACATTCTAACTAAACAGAGAAGACTTCTCTACTCCCTGTTCCAAAACCAATAACAGTGGTACTCTCTTGCCAAATGAGGAGACTCCAACAGCTGCAGAGAATGTGTTTAACCCCCAGTGGTTCTAGGTGCTACACCAGAGGGATCCAGAGTAAAAGATGAGTGGTCTGAGAAAGCAGCTTTAGCCAAAGCAGAATCACCCACCTGCAGCTGTGGCAAACTGCAAGCCTGCTATGGTGGCAAAGACTGTTTGCTTAATTTTTTCTTTTTGTGGCTGGAAGAAGGACTAACCATGGGACTGGTAGTTTGTTGCCTGTTCAAGTTGGAAATGTCTGAAAACAAGCAGCATAAACGGGTAAAAATTTAACATTGTAAAAAGTCACTTTTTCACACTACAAACACAGTAAAAAGCATTTAAATACACTGTTAGTCCCAAAAAACTTTTAACAACTTTTAAAACTGACAGGAAAAAAATTGCTCTACAGTTTAAAAGTATAGTTAAGTCTCAAGACAGTCTGGTAAAATATAAACTCCTAGTAGAAAAGTATTTTTTTTCTATCAGTAAAGTAAAAATAAACAATAAATGCTAAAATGTGAAAGTCTTCTCCCCAAAGGGAACTTAAGTGCCCAGCAATGGAACGGTATAAACCAACCATAGATCCTCAAAAAAACTGTTGTCGCCTCACAACAAGAGGTTCTCCGGTTCGATCCTTGGCTGGGGTGCCTTCTGTGCATAGTCTGCATGTCCTCCCTGCAGTTGCATGGGTTTCCTCCGGGTGCTCCGGTTTCCTCCCACATCCCAAAGACATGCTGTAGGTGGATTGGACACTCTAAACTGGCCCTAGGAGTGAGTGAGTGCGTGCGTGTGTGTGCCTTCCGTGGAAGGTTGGGCGCCGGGCTGGCAACTCAACAATGTAAAACTCCACTGCCAATCATTAGCGGACAGGTGATCTGCTATGGCAACCCCTAACCAGGAAAATCCGAAAGAAGAAGATCCTCAAAAGCCTACAGAGGAGCCCTCTCTTTTTTACTGCATGAAAACTCTGAAGGGTTTGGTGCTCAAACCTGTCTTTTTAGGCAGCTCAGCTCAAGCTGCCTAATGGTTTGAGTACATGGAAGTTGCTCTGAAACTTTGGAAGATGGCTGGCTGTTATATCTTTGGCAGGATATAACCCATATAGTTAAGGCTACTGCAGCAGTGATCAATATGATGAACATCTGACATTGTGATCCAGACACAAAAAATCTTATGAATCATCTGAAATCTGGAGCTATAAGAATGTGGTGATAAGCGTATTCTGAATATAAGCTCACCAGAAAATATAAATAGGGAATGAGAGGTAAGAAATTGTGAAGAGAGAACATTTTGAACTTGGGCATTATCACAAACTGTTTAAAAAAGGAAAGATCAAGAATGGGTCTCCTTGAATCTTCTTTCTTTGACACCAGAAACACCCTTGAATAAAGCCCTTCTCCTATCTGAGAAGGAGGGACTGCTTCTACAACCTCCTCGTCAGCATATGCTAAGGAGCAATCTCTTGGAAGGGCAAGATTCCCACTGCTACCTGTATCCATAATGAATCACTTTCAGAACCCATTTGTCTGAAACAATTTGGTACCAAAAAGAGAATTGGAGGTTCACATTTTTGGCATTAAAGGTCTGCCAGCATGGAAACAGGGAAGGCTTTTGAAGACTTGTTAGACTGTCCTTTATTCTGGGGGGGGGAGGGCAGCACCTTTCTTCTTAGCATCTCTTTATAATTGTTTTTTAATCTACTTACCAAAAGCTTGATAAGTCTGCTTATTTTGCTTTTTGTAAAAAGCTGGAGTGGAAATTTTAATCTCTTTGACAGACATGGAGGAGGAAGGCTGAAAAAACAGTGAAATCTCCTAAATCATCTTGCCTTTCTCATCACACTTCTTAAGGACCTCTGCAGTAGATGGTCCAAACATTACCTCTTTGTCTATGGAGAATTCAAAATGTCAGCTTTACTATCCTTAGGAAGGTTTTGAGTCCACAACCAAGCAAACATTCTCATCACAGTTCTAGTGGTAGCAGCCCTGGTAGTGGTGTCAGTTGAATCATAAGCACATTTCAAAGAGTGGGGTAGCCACATGAGACACAGAAGTGATAAGATTACACAGTGCTGTTTTTTTCTTCAGTAAAGAGAAAACATCCCATAATGTTCCTCATATTCTCAACAGAGGCAAGCAAAAACTTTAATATATTGAGCTTGATAATTGAAAATTCTAAAAATTAGTGTTGCAGATGAATACACATTTTCCCAAACCTATCAAAAGCTTTCCCATCCATCTCAGAATGGGAGAGACTGGCATTAACCAGATGTACGGCAACAGGTGTATTTATGAGAGAAATCACTGCTGGGTCTGATCTGGGGTTAGAATATAAAAACTTACAAGACTGAGGAACTTTATATAATCTATCTGTTTGCTTAGGGGCAGCAGGCTGGCTATCAGGCAAATTAGAAGCTGTAATAAAAGCATCCCCCTATTCTGGAATAACAGGAAGAAATTCCAGTTGCAATAAAGCATAATATTTCTTAAGAGACAGTAAAATCTCATTTTGTTCCCACTGAAATAATTGATTCCTTCCAGAAACTGCTTCCAAAAAGGAGAATCCTTCAAAGGGTTTATCAAAAGCCACACTTTCCTCAGAGTCAGAATCAGAAACTTAGAAGAGGGAACAGAAATTATCTCTTCACAAACATTTTGTGTATCAAAACATTGAACATCCTCAAAAAATAAAGAATACCTTTTTCTTTTCCAAGAAACAGACCTGGAAGGGTCAAGGGCCTGAGACAAGCCCAGTAGATCACTACCACCCAAAGCAAATGAGACAGTAGAAGAAGAAGCAGAAGTATTTTTGACAGGCAAAACTACTATAGGGACAGACATTCTAGTCTGACTAGGCAGAGCGGGATTCCCTGCTCCTTCTTTCAATATCAACAAGACTGATTCTCCCTTACCTAACAAGGCCACTCCAACAGCTGCAGAGGGCATGTCTAACCCCCAGTCCATAGTGGCTGTAGGGACTACATCAGCAAGAGCCAATGAAAAGGATAAAGGGTTGAGTACCCAGAAATGGCCACAGCAGTCTCAGCTATCTGCAGTTGAGGCACTTTACTAGCCTGCTGAACTGGCAAAAACTGCTTATTATATTTTTTTCTTTTTGTGGCTGGAAGAAGGAAGAACCAGGAACTGGTAGGTTGTTCCACGGTAAAACCAACAAAATATGGTTAATTCCCAGGGAAGCTTGGCAGCAGTTGTCTGTAAAACAAGTAATAAATGAGTCATTTATTTCAACCAAAATCCAGTGAAAAGCACTTTAAACACTTATTCCAGCACCTCACCAAAAATAAAATTACACAACTTTTACTGAGGAAAAAATGGTTTTAAGTTAGTTTTAAAAAATTTTTCAACAAGAAAAATAAGCAAAGTTCCTTAGTAAAAGTTAATAAAAGTCATGTGGTAGTCTACAAAAACACATTTTTTCCTAGCTTAAAATATAAATTTCTCAGAAAAAATGACATTTCTTTCATAAATTTAAAAAGTGGATTTTTTTTTCTCTGATGGGAACTTATCTGCCCTGCAATGGAAAGCATTAGCAGAGTGTCAGTCCTCAAAAGCCAACAAGAAGAGTACTATTCAGCATCAGGAAAGTTCTAAAGGGCTTGGCACTCAAATCATTCTTTTTCTTCAGCTCAGCACAAGCTAACAGTTTGGATGTTTGGAAGGTACTCTTGAAGCTTTGAAAGCTGGCTGACTGTTATACCCTTAGCAAGATATAACCTATAAAGCAAAGGCTACTGTAGCAGTGATCAATATGATAAGCATCCATAGACACATCCCCTCTTTAGTGTGCAGGTCCCTACCACTTTGCTAGGTATGATTTTCTTATACCTTACTTCCTAGCCTCCCTCATAATATTTAGTATGCCTCTTGAATAAAGGTACTCAAAGAAGCAAGGTCATATCTTCCAAGGTGCAGGATTCATTGTGGACAGGTTGGGGTATATGATGGACCTCTGAACTGCATCTGATGCTCTATGTACTAAGGCATCAGGACAGATTTCTCCCTTTCCACTTGGTGAGGCAGAAGAAAGTACCATAACAGTAGATTTTGTAATTGATCACTGTTGCAGTAGTCTAAGATATATGGGACATATCCTGCCAAAGACTAGATGCTGATCATCCAGTCCTTGACAGAATATGTCCCCTACAGTTTAGGCTATTGTAACAATGATCTAATGATAAACATAGTAAAGGTGTATAAGTAAATTTACCATAACAACAGATATTCAAATAGACCACTTTTGCAGTAACCTAAGCTATATGGGACATATCCTACCAAGGGCTGAATGACCAGCATCCAGTTCTTGGCAGGATATGTCCCATATAGCTTAGCCTACTGCAACAGTGATCTAATGATGAACATAAAGTGCTGCCTTTGCCAAAAAGAAGCAATGAGGATGATTGTTGGCCTCTTTTCCCTTATCTTTTGAATTACTTTGATGCGTAAGAAAAAGCAATGGAATACATACAGAAGCAACCTTCTCCAATTTAGGTAAAATGACTCCACTGTTCAAGCTTTTCTGTGAGGAGCTATGGACCAGAATTTGTTAATTTGCTTGTTACTTAGAGAATCAAAGAGGTCAACATCTAAAACACCCCAACTGCTCATTAGATCCAGAAAAAAATTCCTTATGCAGCACCTATTCATGTTGGTCTTCCAAGGTCTTGCTTAACTGATCTGAAAGGGAATTGTCTTCTAAAGGGATTTAAGCTGCTGTAACAGACTGAATCTCAGGGCTACTTGCAAAATCGGCATAGCTAGCCTGCATACATAGTAACAATACATACCCCTTGCTTGTTGATACACAACATTACTGCGGTGTTATGATTGCTTCTAGTTCTCTGTCACTCAGACTCCTCAGAAGAGCTGAAGGGCCTAGTGGACAGCTGTCGTTTCTTTTTGGTTTATTGACAATTTATTTTTTGCTTGTATTGCAGGGGCTATGAACTTTTAGACATAAGGTAATAGCACCATATGGCTGATCTGAGGTGTAAGGGTATGACCGGGAGTGGTTTGCCTGAAGAGTATAACTTCATTCCTCTGAATCTGCATCTACCTACATCTCTAATGGTCACAGACAACATGTAAATGGTTTGTCACCCAGGTCCCTGCTTGTAAATACTTCATCTCCCAAGCCCATACTTACACTGCAAGGGTACCAGAACTTGTCAGAGTTTGGGGATGCATGGCTAGGCTTACAAAGGTCCCAGTAGTTTTTAGTTTGCACAAACCTAAGAACCTTTGAATCATCCAACAGCACAGTTATTCCCAATACAAGCTAGCACTGGGACAGTTGTGTCCAAAGGCTTTACCTATTGGTACCATGTGTTCCTCAGGTACCACAAGCAACTTTCCCATATCAGGGAACCATCAAATTGCCAAAACTATGCAGTCTAGAATACTGAGGACCTATCTGGCAATCAGCTGATTTTTTTCTGTCATTTCCTAGAACAAGATCATCAGGGTTTCCACTTTTTCCATTGGGAGGAAAGCCCTGAAAACCTCTCTGTCCAGAAGGGTCCCAGAAAGACTAACCACTGTCAAAAGTTTGACTTCTGTTGGCTGAGGGTAAATTCTAGTGTGGCCAAGCACTACAGAATCTGTTCCATTTCTCCCTGCATCTCCATTATGGACAGGGGATGAAGTAGCCATCTGGGTAATATTAATGTGAATGCCCTTGGCCCTGCAATGTGTTATCACTGGAGCCAGGCATTTAGTATGCTGACACAGTAGTAGGATGGGTCTTACTAGAGTAGGGCAGTTTTCTGGTAACCCTGGGATTCCCCTCCTTTTGGGCTTGGGAGGAACTGAAGCCTGTAGCACATTATAATTGTATTTAGGCTCCATTTACCCTTGGTTATTGTCAGCCACTGCTAGAAGTACGTACAAGGGCAGGGCATAAATAAGGGAAGAGAATGGGATACCATTTAAAGATTGGTGGGAGGGAGGTGTTATAGACTCAACTGCACCCAAGAGGTGGAAGATCCATGTGGACCTGTCCCCCTGCATATCTCCCTCTACACTAATACTACCACCTTCTTCTCAGATAGGCCTTTCTACTTTTGAGTTGCTACATTTTTCTTTGCCTCTGGCAAAAAGGTGCTTGCTTTGATGGCTATTGTATTTAGGAAAGAGAGAGTGGGACATTTAGTTAGCAGATTCTATACCATCCACCTTGCTCTCCATCTTCTTAAATATGTTGTAGACCTGTGGGACAAAGAACAGTGCTCGCTGTGCAGTAAAGCACTGAGCAGCTGCACCTTTACATTATCAGATAGGGACTAGGGACTATATCCTCAGCTGACAGCATTTCCCAAGGGCTGACCTCAAAGCAGCAGCCCTGAATTCTGCATCTGCAGCATCATACCCATGCTTCACAGATTTTTTTCACAGGTGCAAAGAGGTATGGACCTGTTGGAGCAAGGTGACCTTTCTTGCTTTGTCCTGCACTCCCCAAAAACTCTTCAGTAGTTGCTTAAGGAAAGCTTTATATCTAGGGATGTGGGTCGAGCAAGTAAGAATTCTAAATGTCAGGGCTGCTGAAGCATATACCTTTTTTAATACCTGTGAAGTAATCTACTCTTCTTATAATTAGGGAGTGTATTCTGTCCTCCAACCAAGTCTACACATTACAGCGACAATGTCTTTGAATCTGCTACATGGTTTTTAAACAGGACTTTGTGAGCATGAGGAGCCTGTGAGCTACAGAAAACAGTCAGGCCTATTTCGGGCAAGGGCTGGGAGTCTGGCTCTATTGTGTTAACGTCAAACACATCCAGGAATCCACTTTTACACAATAATAGTATGCATCCAAGGCATATAATGAGAAACATGCTTAAAGGACAGGTATATAGAATACATAGGCTCCATAATGATGATACAGTTGCACGAAAAGCTCTTGAATTCTTGAAAAATGATTTTTTAGAAAGAGGCTATCAAGAATTGGAAGTAGACACTTGCATCTCTGAAGCCTGGAAACAGAGATTAGATAGATGTAGGCCTTATTTTAAATCAACTACAAGCACACACGCAGTAGGACAGCAACAGGATTCTACTAGTAATGTTTTTAGAGTGCCTCTACAATATTCTAGTGATATAAGTCAATATTGTGACATCATTAAGAATAACTGGAAGATAATGAACAGTGTACCTGAGTTAAAAGACAAGATAGGAAATACTCCACATTTTTCTTTTAGAAACAACAAATCCCACAAACATCTTTGTTATAAGTCCAATACACTTGAGAAAGGGAATCTATTATCTGATAGGATTGGTACATTTCCTTGCAGAAGTTGTTCAGCTTGTAAATTCATTTTTACCTGTTTGTCATACACACACCCAGTTCTAGGATTCACAATAAATGTTGATTTTTATGCTGACTGTAAAATAGGGTTGCCACCTTTTCAAATGCCCAAAGTGGGACATTTTTGGTACAAACATCAGATTTTGCAGGACAAAACATACCCACGGCCAGTACAAAGGACAGAACTTCACTTTTTTGCCTAAATAAAAGCTTATTTTGTAGCATTTTAGTTGCTTATTCTGTTTCTTATAACACTTAGGTGTTTCAGATACAGAATAACTGTTTTATGCAACTATTACATAAAATATAGGAAATAATTTTGTCCTAAAATCTCAGGACATTTGCCATTTTTACAATTTTTTTGCAGGACAGAACTCCCCAAAGAGGGACTGTCCCTCGCAAAGTGGGACTGGTGGTAACCCTACTGTAAAACCTGTAACCTTGTATATTTTTTCTTTTTGCCAACTATGTCATGCATTTTATGTTGGCAAGACAAATAGACCCTTTAAGGACAGGGTCCTTGAACATCAGAGAGACATAAAGAATACAAAAGACAGTAATGCCCTAGCAGTACATATAATGAGACATGGTTCCACACACTCATTTAGGTTTTTTTGACTTGTAAGTTTTAGACACTAATTTAAAAGGAGGTGATTTCAAAAATCATAATGAAACTATAGAACAAAAGTGGATTTTATTGTTGAATGCAGAAAAACCACCAGGTTTAAATGGGGTCTTCTTACTAAAACCTTTTTTGAAAGATGTAGACTTAGACATAAATAATATGATTCCTTTTTTTATATATATTTTTAATAAGTTTAATATGTTTACATAGATTTTATAGTTGTTTTAATTATGATATATGAGCATGTTTTACTGTAGTATGTATTTTTAAGATTTTTTAACTTATGATGACATCATAATTAAGGGCATTTTTATTGGTCACACTTTGTATAAAAGACTTCTATTTCTTAGTTAATGTTGTCTGATGAAGCGGTGTGGTCACCGTGAAAACGCTTACCATTCTTTTGGATACAACTATTAAAGTTTCTGGATTTTAGCCCTGTTGGCTTGGTATTTCTTTATTTATTTTATAATTTACTTTTGTCTTACCAACCTTTATCCTGTTACCATATATATTTTTTGCTTTGTTAAGGGTTCCAAGAGGAACTGATTCTGCAAGGGTCTCTTAGTGCAGTGGCAGGTTTAACACGTCTGAAGTAGTGTGGGGGGAGGGGACTGTCAATTCCTCTTGAACTACAAATGAAAACTCTAAACAAAGTCCCGCAATTTAACTACTTTTCTGACTGTAGTTGGATAACTTCTAAGTATAGTGTAAAACAAAGTGTGAGCCAAGCATAAATAAGAGTGATTAGAGACAGAAAAGAAGCAGTCCTTTTACAGAAGATAAAGAAGATAACAGCAACTCACACAAATCCCATTATATATCAATGACATGGAAATTCACAGTTACTTCAATATGTCTGGCACAAGTCATACAAATCATTATGGGAAAGAGAAAGGGTTGAGGAAGAACAAGATCATGTTGATACATCAAGCCCCATTGGTAGTCATGTTGTGGAAAACAGGCTAAAATTACAAATAAAGCACTTAGAGTGATTCTGAGGTGTTAAAATAGGTCACGAAACAAAGACAGAGTGAAAATAAACAGATTTGTTTTAAGTTCTAGGATGGAGTTTTCATTTAAGAACCATCTGTATTCTGGATGAACAGGAATGTGATGATAAGCATTGTTTAAATCTAAGGTTATAAAAAAACTCAAATGAGGAAGAATGGATAACATGTTGGGAAGTGAAAGTATTTTGAATTTGGGGCATTATAATATACTGGTTTAGGAAAGAAAGATTCAGAACTGGTCTTCAGGTATTGTTTTCTTTGGCACGAAAACATTCTTGAATAAAACCTTTTTCCAGCTGGGAAGAGGATCAATTTTTATTATCCCATGAAACAGTATGTGCAGCAGGAAAGGAGGGATTTAGTAAATGTGGAATAATTCCCTGGAATGAAAAAAAAATGTTTCCAGTGAAAGAAATGGAGACGCACACTTTCTGTAAGGGATAAGAGACTGATGGGGGGGGGGCAAGGTCCCTTATAAAGTCATTCTATCTTATTTGACTGTTATTCATTCTTGGGGGGATTCCTGCTTACTTTTTGGAATATCCCTGCCACTGTTTTTTAAAACACTGCTTATGAGCAGTTTGTTGTGACTGTTTATTTTGTTTCTTGGCAAAACTGGAAAAGGAAGAAGAAAACCCCTTGGGAAATATGAAGTGGGGGGGCTTAAATATCTGAGAGAGTTCTCATCACAGTTTTGATAACCTCTGCAGCACAGGATAATAAAAACCAAATCCTATATGATAGAGAATTTGAAATCTCATTTTTACATGGGATTTTCTTAGAATGCAGCCAGGCAAATCGCCTCAACACAGTACAAGTGGCAACAGTCCTTGATATAGTATCTACTGAGTCATATTCAAACTTTAAACAATAACCAGTGACTTAAGAAATTTAAGAAGCTAAACCACGTAGATTTTCCCTCACAGAAGGGAACTTCAAAGTACATTATTCCTCATACTTTTACAATTAGAATAATCCTTAACATATGAGCATGGCATTCAAAATTCTAAAATTAAAGTTGCAGAAGCATACACTTTCCCCCAAAACTTATCTATGGTTTTACCATCCTTGTCAGAAGGGGAAGGATTAGAATTAACAAAATGCTTGGCAGCAGCTAGATTAACTAAAGTTATAGCTGCTGGGTTAGGTCTGGGATGAGTGTATAAAATTTTGAAAGACTGAGGAACTTGGTACATTGTATTTTTTTTCTTGGTTTGCAGCAGGCTGGCTGTCAGGGAAACCACAGACTGTGACAAACACATCCTCCAATGTTGACAGCACTCAGGGGTGGAAATTCCAGTTGTAACAGCTCATAGTATTCTACTAATGAGTAAGAAATCTCAGTGTTCTCACAGTGAAAATGCTGTCACATTCTCGAAATATCTCAGAAAAAGACAATCCCTGACCGAGATATGCTCTCCTCCAAGTGTGAATCAGAAATCTGAGGAGTAAAACTTGTATCTGTCCTATCACATTCCTCCCCAGATTCAATTTATTTAATCTCTTCAGGAAAATAGGAATCATTTTTTCTTTTATCAGAAACCACCTGATGAGAAGTGTCAACAGCCTGTACAAGACAATGAGCTAGAAGTAATAAACTACTTCTGTTGAGTGAAGCTGGTGTAGGAGATGGTAAATGTTTAATTTTCCATTTCTTTTTGACATGAAAGTTGGTGTAAATAGGATTATTAATGGCAGCAACAGCTTCCCCAGGGATAGGCACAAATTTCTGGCTAAGCAGGGGCACTTTTCCTGCCCTTCTCCCAACTTTCCCTTGCCCACTGAGGGGATTCTAACAGCGACTGAGGACATAGGTAATCCCTGGTCCATAGTGGCTATATGGACACCAGAGGAATCCAAGGGAAAAATATGTGTTCTGAGGAACCAGTTTTAGCCACAGCAGAGTAGCCCATCTGTGTCTGAGGCCAATTGCTAGGCTGCTGTTTTGGCAAAGGTTATCAGTTAACTTTTTTCTTTTTGTGGCCAGGAAAAGGGCAGATCATGGGACCGGTAGTATGTTCTACCATGGTCAAGCCAAAACTGGTGTTTCTTTCCCTCGGGGAAACTAAGCAACACAAGCAGGTAAAACTTAAAATTAATTAAATAACTTTACCACTTAAAACACAGTAAAAAGCATTCTAGTACACTTAATCAACCCCAAAGGTATTTTAAACATGGTTTCTCCTCAAGAAAAAAAAAATAGAATGTTTAAACAAGCTTTTAAACTGCCAGAAACAAAAGTGTGGTCCATACCTCTCAACCTCTTGGAGCAAGAAATCTAGGCAAAGCCATAGATAAAGGGGGGGGGGGTAAAGGCCCAAAAATAGGGACAATTTTAAATACTGATCTTACAAACTTAGAAAGTTGATAGAATAACAGGTTTTGCTTTAGCATGAATTTTCTGAAGGCAATGAATCTGATATTCAAATGTCTGTCATTATTTTCTGTCTTCAGTCTTTAATGACCTGTTAGCAGTTTGTCAGAAAACCACAATTTTATGAATAACGGACCAAAATTATGAGGCAAAAATCTTCACAATCTGTGAAAATCTGTACAGTTGAGAGATATGGTGTGGCCCTGATTAAAAGCATAATAAAGTCATGTGACATTCAATAAAAAACACATATATCTAGCCTAAAAATATACTTTTCTAAAGAAGAAAGCAAGTTTAAACAACGAAAATAATACATGGAAGGTTTTCCCCAAAGGGAATTTATCTGCCTAGCAATGGAACAGCACAAACCGACAGTCAATCTTCAAAAGCTCACAGAGGAGCATTCACTTCAGCAGCAGGAAAGCTCTGAAGGGCTTTGCTCCCAAACCAGTCTTTTAGTCATCTCAGCTCAAGCTGATTAATGAATTGGATGTGTGGAAGGTGCCCTGAAGCTTTGGAAGTTGGCCAACTGTTATATCCTATGATGGATATAAACCACATAGCTTAGGATACGGATACTACAGCAATGATCAATATGATGAACATTTAAACACTGACACTGACATACTCCAAACAAGAGTGTCTTACTTTCCAGCAAACAGCATTTGTCATTAAATATATATATTGTGAAAATACCTGCAAAAAAATTGACTTCGGGCATTATGTGGGGGGCAAGCCCCCCGACCCCCCAAGCTTATACATACTGACCAACTCAAAGAAGGGTAAAATCTCCCACAAGAAGGGAATCATCGCCAGTGCACACTTGGACTGCAGAGATTATTCACACAAAAACAAAAGCTGAAAGAACCCTTTTCACTTTAATGCCACGATGATCATATTTTGTCAACCATTTGACTGTTGACATAACCACTCTTTGTTTAACTTAAGTGTTCTCATATATTTATGTTCATATAACTAGAGGCCATTGGAGATGGGGGTAAAAGTAGGGAAGTTGTAAAACTTGTATGCTGTCTATGCATCCAGCTCAGCTTAGTATGTTCTTGTACAGCCTATACAACCAATATTATATCAAATTAGTATTCATTGTACATACAAATGTATACCATTATTTCATGTCAGACTACACTAAAACATATTATGTGCTGTCTTATAATATGTCAGAGATGTGTACTGACTTTGCATACACTAATGCTTCAGAATTTTTCTCCCTGAGAGTCTACTGAAATAGGGCTCTCAGTCTGGTTTTCCAAGTCAAATATAATATAAAATTCATCACTCACTTGATCGATTAATCCACTCCTGCTCCTGATAGCTGTCTTCCACTTGATAAAATACCACATCCAAACATTGGTGTGTAGTAGTAGTTTTTTTTTTCCTTGTTGCTATATGCAGACTGCCTACATTAAGCAGCTGTACCCTAGCCGAATCTAGCTCAGGGCCACCTTCAGATTTTGCCAGGCTGCTGAGTCTAGTACATATATTCTCCTGAATTAATTTTGAGTGAGGTATTTGGTGAAATGCCAGCATTTATTTCTTATAAAATGTAAATTATAACCTCCACTGACACCCTCAGGAATTGCATATTTCATTTTGTAATAACTGATTTCCATTTGTTTGATGTTTTTCCTAAATATCATATCATGTTCTGCAAAATACGTGGCTATAATAATCTGTATGATGATTAGAATTTGCCAGATGTCCTTACATTCACTGCTGCAATATTCTTAACACATGGGATTCCCTGCCATGGAAGCCCAACATCCAGCCAGTCTATCAAAGACTCCTTTTGCTTTAAAGGTATGTCAAACATCACCCAAATGCTCCTTGCATAGCATAGGGCATAAAGGTGATGTTCAGCCTACCATAATCAGAACTTCTTTGCAGGCAGTCCAAACTTATCTTTTCACCGTCAGTTTGTTTATCTGTATCTGTTTTCTGCCAGTTGAATGCATTTTCGTTCTCCAGTGACTACATATGCCTGTTTGCTGACATCTTTGCAGTTGCAGATAAGTGCCCTATTGGGGTTTTTGTTTTTTCTTGTTTTGTGCTCCTTGGGGTTAATGTTATCCAGGAAGGCTAAATGCCAGAATGGGAGACACATTCCCCATAAAGACCACCATGATAAGTGTATTTTTGCCTAGGAGCTTCTCATGACCATACGACTTGTTCAATTTGTCAGGCATTCATCCTGAATACCATTTCCAGTAGACTTTCTTCCCTTTCCTTGTATCTTGAGAACCAACGTCTTGAGCGTCTTGCAAAAGATACAATGGAAGGAATCTCCCACCCTGAGGGTCAGCCCTGAGGGAAGAAGAAGGTGAAAAAGGTATGACCGGAATCTTCCACTGTCCAGCCTCTGCCAGGTGTCTCTTCTGAGGTCATTATAAACCCAGAGGATCACCCAGCTATGTTGTTGGATTTCTCTGCCAAGACCATGTTGGAGGCTGGTGAGGATCCAGCTGGCAGCAAGTCAGAAGAGGCTTTGCAGATATCTGTGTCAGATGTTCAAGGGGAACCAAGGTTGATTTTTTCCCTGTGGGACCTAGGGGAGTTCCTCTGTTTTTAGTTGGGGAAGAAGTCCCTACTATGGTTCTCGACTATCATCCTGGGTCTGAGCTTTCTCAGTTTTTTAGAGGGGGTGTTCCCTTAAAAAAGAAACAAAAACTTAAATATGTTTCTTTTGCTCCTAGGGAGCCACAAAGTGACTGGCAGGCCTTCACTCAGGGGTTATTTACTGTTTTAATGTCCTTAAGGTTCCTGCTCCTCCTTGGTCCTCTACTCCCCATAAAAGGCCTACAGAACTGGATTCTTCTGAGGACGAGTTGGATTCTGATGATGAATCCAACTTATTCTTCTTTAATTCCTTCTCCTTTAGACTATGGGTCAGAGGAGGAGGAATCTATTAGTCCTGAAGTTCCTTTTGAGGGGCACTTCCTTTGGGGACACACTCTTTAGGATGATGGATTTTCTTAAGTGGGATTGTGCTCAGGTCTTTAATATCCATAAGAGGTACTATGAGTTGCTGCAGTTGGAATCTCCTAAGCCTGAGGCTATTCCTCCTGTTTTGGCTGCTTTGCTGGATGCTTTTTCCAATGCCTCTTATACACCTGATTCTCTCCCCCCTGTTCCCAAGAAACTTAACAGGTTTTACAGGGTGCCTGAGAATTGTTATTTTTTATATAAATGTCCAGCTGCTGATCCCTCTATAGTATCCGTAGCCCTGATAAGCAGTCTCAATTGCTTCCTTTGCCCAAGCTATTGCTTTCTGACAAGGACAGCAGAGCTATGGAAAGGCTAGGTAGGAAGTTTTACACTTCTGCTACCCTAGCTTTTAGGGCTATTAATTATCAGACTCATATGTCTTGGTATGTGTTGGCTCTTCTTTTTCAGGTCTGTCAAATTATTTTTGATTTTCCAGACTCTGAGGGTAAAACATACAGTTGTGTAAACTCTTACCATAACTGTAGATGTCCTTGCCTTCACTGCTGCAGTATTCTTAACAGATGGGAATCCCTGCCATGGAAGCCTGAACATCTGGCCAGTCTACCAAAGACTACATGTTGCTTTTAAAAGGTACACCAAACGTCACTAAAACACTCTTTGCATACCATCAGGCATAAAGGTGACGTTCAGGCCTACCATAATCAGAACTGAATGCCCCAGTAGGAATACAGTCCAAGAAACCCAAGAGGTAACCTGTATATCCACTGTTATGCCAGGAAGGCAAAAGACTAGTGGGACGGAGGGAAGGAGTGAATACTGCAGCAGTGAAGGCAAGGACATCTACCGTTATGGTAAGATTTTACACAACTGTACTATGTCCTTATATTCACTGCTGCAGTATTCTTAATGTATGGGAGAGAGCCAAAGCTCAAGAGGAAACTTGGGAGAGAAAATGTGCAGAAGACCCCCCCCTAAAAAGCCATGAAGGACGGCACTAGCAAAACCAGCCCTAGCTCTAAAGATACCATCCAACTTGCAGTGCTTGATAAAAATATGTACAGAAGTCCAGGTAGCTGCTTCAAGAATAGAATTAGTATCTAAGCCCTTGAAAAAAGCACCAGAAGAAGCCACAACTCTAGAAGAATGACCTTAACTGAAGAAGGAAGACTCTCACCATGAAAAGTTTAACAAAAGGAAATAGCCTTAGAAATCCAAGAAGAAATAGTTTGCTTGGATACAGCAAGTCCCAAAGATCTATGATGAAAAGAAACAAATAACTGATCACATTTTCTAATAGCCTTAGTCTTATCCAAATAACCCATGAGTTGCCTATGCACATCCAAAGTATGCAGAACCTTCTCACTGTCAGATTATGGACAGGAGAAAAAAGTAGGCAGATTAATATACTGATTCAGTGAGAGCTCATTAATCACCTTAGGCATAAAAGAAGGGTTAGTGTACAAGGACACCCTGCCCTCATAAAAGACCAAAAAAAGAGGTCAAGCCATGAGGGCCTGTAACTCAGACACCCATCTGGCAGAAGTAAGAGCTAACAAAAGAACAGTCTTCTAGGAGCAATATAGCAAGGACACTGAAGTAACAGACTCAAAAAGAGCCTGTGTCAAATCCAAAACAATACTAAGATCCCAGGGAGGATGAACAGGTTTCCTGGGAAGTCTATTCTATCATTCTATTCATCATTCTATTAAATGTAGCTATGATGCAGCAGATGCCTCTTCTAGGACTGCTGTTTTTGGTTCAATGATGAGGAGGTATTCTTGGCTTAGGTTTCAACTTCTACCTAATGACATTAAGGCTAAGTAGATGGATGCTCCTCTGGATTCTAAGCTTTTGTTTGGGGAAGCTGCTGCTGGTTTGTTTAAGTCCCTTGAGGATAAGTGTAAGGCCTTACAGGAGCTTAAACATGTGTTTGTTTCTCCTGTGCCTAAATCTCAAATAAACTACCCCGCTAAGCCTGCCTTTGTTAGTAGGCAATCCCGCCCTTCTACTAAAGGTAAGAAGAGTAGCAAACGGTTTCCTACTGCTAAGGCTCCTCCGTTTTCAGGGACTCCAAAGCCTTCCTTACCAGCCAAACCAGGTGGTGTATAACTATCCGTCCCTTCCCAGCCCAGCCCCATTCTTCTTTCTCTTCACCTTTCTCTTTCTCTTCCTGTTTGGCTTCAGATCACTCAGGATTCTTGTGTTCTGTCAATCATTTGTCAGGGGTACTTCATGGTGTGGGAATCCCCTTAGCCTCCTTGGGAACAACTTCTCTTTTTCCCAGACGTTCTTCAAAATCTCTTAACTCAGGTTACTATTCAAGAGGAGCCTGTGTCCCAAAAGGGGAAAGGGTTCTACTCCAGACTGTTTCTAGTGTCCAGGAAAGAGGGAACTTGAAGAATGTAGAATAGTGTGAGTATGTTTTACCTTTAAGAAGTGTTTCAAGTTCGGTACATGCATTTAAATAGCCAGCACATGCTAGCTTCAGTGCCATTTTGTGAGAGATTTGAACAAAGCATTTAAGTGACTGCATCATCCAATGCGTACAGTTGAGGAAGTCACAGGCCTAATACCAAATGCCACTGTTTTTTCTGTCTTGGATGCAAAAAGTTCATTTTGACAAGTGATGCTTGATCGCAAATCCTCATTACTGACTACTTTCAGGACCCCATTTGGCAGATATAGATTTTGCAGGATGCCATTTGGAGTAAATTCTGCAACTGAAGTCTTCCAGCATGCAATGGAGCAAATTTTTCCAGGTTATCCTTGTGCCGTAATAGTAGATTATTTATTGGTTGGAGGGAATGGTGAAGCTATACATGATCATGCACACACATTCAAGTTCATGGTGATGGAAATAATACCCAAGAATCATACCTTTCAACCTCTTAGAAGAAGAAATCTGGACAAAGCCTAAAATGATGGGGGGACAAACAGGGACAGATTTTAAATATTGCTCTTACAAACTTAGAAGGTTGATAGAATAATAGATTTTGCATTAGCATGACTTTTCTGAAGGATGTGGAGTCAAACTCAAATGTTTGTCATTATTTAATGACTTCAATCCTCAGCTATTTGCCAGAAAAGTACAGATTTTAGGAGGGACATACCAAAAATATGAGGCAAAAATCTGTACAGTTGAGAGGTATGCCAAAAATGAAAGAGGGGGAGACATCAGAAATAAAACAGAGACAGCAGAGTTAGAATGGATTATAAGGATGAGAGCTAACATGGGCAGAGGTATTAATGATAAAGTTTCTATAAAGCCAGTTTTACAGGCTAGGGGACTGCCCATATGACTACTGTTTTTATTACTGTTCTATTATTTTTTAAATTGTTCACATTTATATGTAATATGCTTATGTTTCTGAATGTTTACTGCCTAGAAGACCATTTTTAAACTGATTATAGATATGCTTTTGTATATGTCTTTAAACAAGAACTGCACTTATTGCTCCATGTAATTGAACAAATGATCTCATTGGTTGTTTTTAGTCTAAAAGTAAGGCGTTGCATTTCTTGTGTGTCTGATGAAGCAGCTTGATGTGCTGTGAAAGCACTTACAATTAAATGGAATTCTTTTTTATCTGCTGCCTGCTGTAGTTTGGTTCATCCTCTTTTGTTTTTGGTTTACTATTCTAAATAAGCCTATGCATTCAGCTTCAGTGAGATTACAAAGAATGATGCTCAGATTGCAAAAGTACAACTTCAAAATGGTCTATACAAAAGGAAAACTTCTTTATCTGGCTGAAACCTTATCCAAATCGCCCAAAAATACAATGGAACAGCTTCATGCAGAGAATTTTGACTTTGACATCATGGAAGTGCATAATTTTTCTACAGTGAGACTGGATGAGCTGAGAAATCATATGAACTGATCCAATTTTGTAAAAGCTCAACCACTACATTAATGTTGGATGGCCGTCAAAGCAATCTAGTGTACCACCTGAAGTGCAAACTTATTTTCCTTACAGAGATGAAATGTTGATGGAAGATGGCATTATTTTCAAAGGTCCTAAGATTGTTGTTCCTGCTTCCTTATAACATGAATATATCCAGATTTTGCATTGGGGTCACCCAGATTCCGAATCTACCAAAACAAGGGTGAGAGAACTAGTATTTTGTCCTTCTCTAGTAAAAGACATTGATGAAGTACTTTCTTCTTGTTCAGTAGGCAATAGTACCAAACCACATTTCCAAAAAGAACTACTTCAGCTAAGTCAAGTTCCTGAACTACCTTGGTCAACAATAGCCACTGATATATTCGAGTGGAACAATCAGCATTTCTTAGTGTTGGAAGGCTCTTATTCGAACTTGTTTGAGAATGATTTACTACCTAACCTAACGACCACTGCTGTTATCACCAAGCTGAAACATCATTTCTCTGTCCATGTTAGTCCACACAAAGTTATTTCTGACAATGGTACCCAATTTACCAGTCAGTTGTTTCAGAAATTTGCAAAAGAATGGGACTTCATACATGTTACTAGTAGTCCAGAATATCCACAGTCAAATGGACTAGCTGAACGTGCAGTACAGATCGCAAAGCAATTACTTGAGAGGTCAAAGTGTGGTAATACCGATGTCTTTTTGATTTTATTTAATCTCATAATGATATACTTGGCTCACCTACTCAGAAACTTCTGTCAAGGCAAACCAGAACAACATTGCCTATCAGTTCCAGTTTGTTGAGGCCTAAAGCAAAGAACAACAGGACAATTACAGCCCAATTATTCAGAAAGTATTCTTTCCAGAAGTCCAGTTATGATAAATCAAGCATATTTTTTCATCCAGTGAAAGAAGGAGAGACAGTGAGGATACAAATGACGAAAGGTTTCAACCAGATTGGTCAAGTAACAGTTATAAGTACCAAGCCAAAATCCTACTTCGTAGAATCTGAGGTTGTGGAGTACAGGAGAAATCCAAGACATCTTCTTCCTGTACCAGAATCAATATCACAACATTGTTCCTGTGATACAGACTCTAGATCTCAGAGCAATCCAGACAATGTTCTTGTTGCAGAACATGTCTTAACTTCTACTTCCATTCCTGATGATGCTCCTGGTGTTCCTAAAGTTGAACATTCAGCAGAGACAGTCCCAGCTGCTAGAGCTGATTCTAATTTCTATGTCACACACTTTGGTTGTATTTCCAGACCTAGTGTGAAATACACAACAACCTGGGCATAATTGTTTATATGCATTTAGTTCTGTATTGACAAAGAATTATTTGTATTGATTGCATGTCAGTTAATGTCATCAACATTGCATGACTTATTTCTCATAGCAGAAGGATGTAGAATAGTGTGTGTATGTTGTACCTTTAAGAAGTGTTTCAAGGTCAGCACGTGCATATAAATAGCCAGCATGTGCTAGCTTTAGTGCCATTTTGTGAGTGCAGCCAGAAAGTGAACATGTATGAGTGTTATAGCTAGTTTGTTTATAAGTTTATCTAAGTTAAAGTTATTAAGCCTCAATCCTGATGTGTTTGTACATAATAAAGCTGCTTGAACAGAACCCACAGAGACTCGTCTATTTTATCCTGACTAGACGAATGACAGAGACCTATTCTAGACATCGTTCATCTAACACTTTTCTAAAAGTGCCTTCCTTTCGGATGTTGCCCATCAGATTCTGTTTTCTCTCTTGCTCACTCAGGCATATATGGTTCTCTGCTTTGCACTATGGCCTTTCTACTGCCCCAAGGGTGTCCATCAAATGCCTTGCTCCTGTGATTGCTTTTTGCAGGCTTCAAGAGATCCAAATATTTCCTTACTTGGATGACCTGTTGATTCAGGCTTCCTAACCAGTTACCCTTTAGCAAAATCTTCATTTTGCTGTTTCCCTTCTTCAGAGTCTGGGGTTCACTATAATTTTCAAAAAGTCTTCTCTGACTCCTTCTCAGGATCATGTTTTTCTGAGTTGCAGGATGCTGATGGTGCCAATGCTGGCTTCCCTGCCCCCTCATAAGGCCTTAACTCTCATGTCTTTCTTTCACACTCTTCTTCCTATGGCTTCCATTGCTGCCAGGGAGTTTCTGAGAGCTCTGGATTTCATGGCATCTGATGTTCCCTCTGGCCAAACTTCACATAAGAATGTTTTAGTGGTTTCTGAAGTTAGTGTCACTTCAAGATGTACATCCTTTAGACTTTATAGTTCCTCTTCTTCCTTGTCTCAGACAGAAACATCACTGGTGGATTCAGCAGTTATCTCTGAATCCAAGGATCCCCTTTCATCCCCCTTTTCCCTCTAGGGAATTGTTCACAGACACTTCAGACATGGGATTGGGGTGACATCTGGCTCCCTAAAAGTTCAGGGGGTGTAGTCGCCTCATCATCAAAAGAAGCACATCAGCGGTAAAGAGATGAAAGTTCTTTTGATGGCTCTTCAGGCCTTTCATCCTCTTTTCTCTCCAGGGCCTCTCAAGATGTTTACAGACAATACCACAGTGATGCAGCGGTTAGAGCTGTCACCTCACAGCAACAGGTTCTCTGGTTCGATTCTCGGCTGGGGAGCCTTCTGTGTGAAGACTGCATGTCCTCCCCGTGGTCATGTAGGTTTCCTCTGGGTGCTCCGGTTTCCTCCCACATTCCAAAGACATGCAGTAGGTGGACTGGACATTCTAAATTGGCCGTAGGTGAGAGTGTGTGCATGCGTGCGTGGTGCCAATGAATTACTGAAGCAGGGCAAGTCACCCGGCAGTGTAAACCTTGGCTCAAGATGATTGTCACTGTGAAGTGACACCCTGACCCCATGTGTAAAAATGGGAAAAGGGGTTGAGCATAGATGGATGGATGGTGGTATATCAACAAACAGGGAGTTACGAGATCTTATCTTCTTTTCTGGTTGGCACTTCTGGTATGGGATCTTGCTGTCAAGTATCCAGTGACTCGTCAGGAAGTTTATATCCCTTCCAGTCAGAACACTGTGTAGACACTCTGAGCAGGTCTTTAACTCAGTCCCATGAATAGATGCTTCAGAGGGATGTGTTTCTGGACATTATCCACCAGTGGGGTACTCCTCAAGTGGATCTTTTTGCCTGTGTTCTGAACAGACAACCTCCTCCATTTTGTGCCAGAGTCCCAGGTCATCTGGTGTGGAAGGTGGACGCCCTCTCATTTTCTTGGAAGGGGATGTTTCTTTATGCATTCCATCCCCTTCCTCTCATTCTGAAAGTCCTGTTCAAAATTCAACTGGATGCTCCCAAAATCTTGTTGGTGACTCCCTTTTGGCTGTAACAGTATTGGTTCACTCTTCTTCTGCATTTCGCCAGGGGCAATTATCACAAGTTAACTCACAGGGTGGATCTACTCTCACAAGACAAGGAGTCTCTTATCTATCCCCACCTGTCCACGCTTCAACTGACACAGTGGGTGATGAGATTTTGATTCCTCATAGACAACTTTTTTCTGAGGATGAGCTGCAAGTCCTGCAGGAGGCCAGAAAACATACTACTAGGAATTCTTACTTATCCAAATGGAAGAGATTTTCTATTTAGTGTCTCTCTCTCATAACTTGGACCCACTTACTGTGAATGTTCCTTTGGTTTTCTCTTATTTGTGTGAGTTGCTTAATCCTGGTTTGACCTATTCTTCTATTAAGGGCCACGTGTCAGCTATCTCTGCTTGTCTGTCTTTTTTCCCCTCCTTTAGCTTCTATATTTGAGGTGAAACAATTTCTTAAAGGTGTCCTTAATATCAGGCCTCCCAGGAAACCTGTTCTTCCTTACCTGGGATCTTAATTTTGTTTTGGAGAAGTTGACTCAGGCTCCTTTTGAGCCTGCTGCTTCAGCTTCCTTACAACATTGTTCCTGGAAGACTGTTCTTTTATGCCTAAGGTGGTTAATGAGCTATCACTTAATCAGTCTATTAATCTGCCTACTTTTCCCCTGTTCACAAATTGACAGTTAGAGGGTGCTGCATAATTTGGATGTACACAGGCAACTCGGGGTTTATTTGGGTAAGACTAAGGCTATTAGAAAATCTGATCAGTTATTTGTTTCTTTTCATCTTAGATCTTTGGGACTTGCTGTATCCAAGCAAACTATTTCTTCTTGGATTTCTAAGGCTATTTCTTTTTGTTATACTTTTCATAACAATAACCTTCCCTCTTCAGTCAATGCTCATTCTACTAGAGTTGTGGCTTCTTCTAGTGCTTTTTTCAAGGACTTAGTAATTCTATTCTTGAAGCAGCTACCTGGACGTCTGTGCATACCTTTACCAAGCACTACAAGTCAGATGGTATGTCTAGAGCTAGGGCTCGTTTTGATAGTGCTGTTCTTGAAGGCTTTTTAGGGGATTCTTCTGCTCCTTCCCCCTTCCCTAGTTTCGTCTTGAGCTTTGGCAGTCTCCCATATGTTAAGAATTCTGCAGCAGTGAATGTAAGGAGACAGTACAGTTGTGTAAAATCTTACCATAATGGTAGATGCCCTTGCTTTCACTGCTCCAGTATCTTCTCCCTCCTTCCTTCCCCCTAGTCCTTTGCTTTCCTGAATGTAGAGATTACATCTTGGGTTCCTTGGACTGGTGCTCTAATTGGGGCAATCAGTTCTGACTATGGTATGCCTGAACATAACCATTATGCCTTATGCTATGCAAGGAGTGTTTGGGTGACATTCGATGTACCTTTAAAGCAACTGGAGTCTTTGGTAGACTGGCCGGACATCGGGCTTGTACAGCAGGGAATCCCATCTATTTAAGAATACTGCAGCAGTGAAGGCAAGAACATCTACCATTATGGTAAGATTTACACAACTGTACTTTCCTTACTGAAGAATCCATGTGGCCTACATTCCACTAATAGCTTTGTGGTTTAATCAGATAAGCTAGATTAGCAATAATATAATCAAGTAAGTTTGTTTTCTGTATACTCTTTAATGATTGCACTGTAAAGAGGCTAAGAGGTAATACAACTAAATTTGAATGAACTAGTAGTCTGTCATTTCTCCACTTTCATGTCTATTTTGTGTGCTGATTATTGAGTGCTTTAGTATACTGATTTCATTACATAAGAGCTATCTGTCATGTTTTTAAACAGCTGCACTGCTTACCGTGAAATTCCCATAAAATGCCACAGAGTGTCAGTCTTGTTGCATTTATTCCTGTATCTCCCTCTCTCTGTCCATTGGTCACTCTCTCTCTCTCTGTCTGTCTCTCTCTCTCTATCTCCCTTTCTCTCTCCTTACTACTTGCAAGACAGCAACAAACCAGTAGAGGTTACCAGTTAACAGCATAATTTTTGTCTGAAATTATGTTAAAAATATTGCTGTGGCTAAGCACCATTTGGAGATTAACAGCGGTTTTCAAACATTGTTTCATAATGATACAGAATTTGAAGAAAAGCTATATTATTACTCATTAACCCTGTTCTTAGGGAATCAATTTTTTTCAGAACCAAATATAAATAGAATCAGTGATGCTGTTGTTTCATTTTTCAGATGGTTTACACCAAAATTCTTTATGAAGGAATGATTAATCCAAGTCTAGAAAAAGAGCATTCTACTTGACAAGGAAATGCAGTTTTGTGTGTGTGTGTGTGTGTACCTATACTGATATATATATATATATATATATATATATATATATATATATATATATATATATATTTATATATATATATAAAATCAGTGGTGCAGATAGGATGAACCGCAGGAAAAACTAACCAAATACTTAACTTTTTTGTAGTTTTTTGTAGTTTAAGCACTTTCATTTTCATTCTTCAATACGTAAGTTTATACAGGACTTCATCAGAACAACAACCAACCCCCACCTCTCTCTATTTAAATAGTATCCAGTATTGTACTAATTAGCAAACTTAAAGGTACAGCACACCAAAATAAGTATTTCATACACTTAAAATATAAAGGATATGTAAACTCTTGTGTGGTAAATACTTAAAAATAGTCAATGCAATACTCCTTGGGACACTGTGTATAATATCCCAACACGCAAGAAAATTCATCAGTCTTCCATGTATATAAAAATACATATGTACAAAGTTAAAAATTAAAAATGTATATACAGAAGCTATAATACCTTCAGGGTCATGTCATCTCATACAAGAAAACAACAAAACAAACAAAAATTAAACTTAACAACTACATTATCAATAGGGGCAAATGAATACCACTAATAACCCCCAATTGTGACCGTGATAACTTGGCCATCCTCATGCTAAAAACAGGGGTTAAAGATATAGTTAGTACAATGTATAATAAGGTGCTATTGGCAGAATGTAATTCTAAAATTTCAAGCATTAAAAACATTATTAGTGAAAAATGGAGTATTTTTAAAACCAATGAGCACGTTTTGGAAAAAGCAGGACCTAAACCCAATTTTGTTAACAAGACAGGGATTAACATAAAAAACATGCTAGAAAACCCAAGATGTGACTAAACTAAGGTTAGGTGGACCAAAAAATGTGGAGCATGCACCCAAGGTAGTTTCATTTTTACAGACCCCCCCCTACCCCAACATTGTTTTAGACAATTTTTGCAAAAGTAAGATTTACCTTTCTCCAGGAAATTGTAACACTATGGGAATTGTGTACTTTGGTAATTGTAATGGGTGTTTGGGATTTTATGTAGTAAAGACAGAGAGGTTTTAAAAATTGAATACACAGACACCTTTATGACATAAGCAGGGGAAACACCAACAATGCCATGTATAAACACTCCCTGGTTTGTACGGAATTTTCCGGTTTCAAGTTTGGGATCCTGGAGATAGTTTTAATTGACCCAAGGGGCGGCTCATGGGAGAACAAACCTGAATATAGGGAAGTATACTGGCAGTTAAGGCTTGATGCATCTGTATTTTCCAGGCTTGAATGAACATAACAAAAGCTACTAATCAGGGCAAGCTAAAGGTGTTACTGCTCAGTGCTAGGAGTCTCGAGAAAAAATGCACTCCCTGGAAGCTCTCCTCACAGTGGAGAATGTTGAAGTCTGTGCAGTTACTGAAATTTCATTCAAAGCCATGAAAAACACTTCAACAGTGCATGGCTGTAACGCCTTTAATACATTCTGACCACCCACTGAACAGGAAAGAACAAAAGGCAGAAGTGTATCTATTTACATAAAGGATAAGCAAACCTCAAGGCTGGTTAAACAAAATGACAAACTTGAGCTACTCTATGTCCAACTAACCATGGGAAAAATCCATACCCATATTCTTGCTAGCTACAGGTCCCCCACCATGAACCAGGAAACCCATACATCATACCTGAAGTTACTAGAATCACTCACCATCCATCCCAATACCATACTCATGGGTGATTTTAACTACCCCTCCATTAATTGAGAGGAATATATGACCATTAACATGCAGGCCCAAAGATTTCTTGACTTTGTAAATTCAAATGGCATGGACCAGCTGGTCTGCACTCCCACTAGGGGAACAAATATCCTAGATCCAGTACTCACAAATATGGGATTGCTGCCCACTGCCCCCCAATGTGATGTCCTCGCTGGTAAGATTTGATCACAAAGTGGTCACCCTTGAAATAAAGGTAAAATTAATCCTCCAATCTAACCTCAAAAACTTTAAGAACTTCTCTAAGGTAAATTACTCCTTATTAAAGGATGGCATAGCTATTTTCCAAGCTCCCCCAAATCCTGAAGACACACAGAAACTTATGCAGAGGCATACACAAAAGCCCTGTACAATGATATAAACAACTGCATAGAAATGGCACTACCAGACCCAAGGAAACTCATGTAAAACCGCAAAAACAAGCCACCCTTGTGGACCCCTGGTATTAATAGGCTGTACAGCAAAAGAAAAAAAATATTGTTGAGATGTAAGTGGGAATGCACACAACAGAGCCAAAAGTCCCTCATTAGTCTAAACAAGTGAATCAGGGAACTAGTCAAGTCTCTGAAAGCAGACTATTAGGTGAAAACAGCTTCCAGAGCTAAGGATAACCATAATGAATTTTACAGTTATGTCTGCAATCTTAAGGGCAACACCCAAAAATTTACAGAATTAGTTGTAGATGGCATCACCTATACTCAGCCGGAAGATGTAGCAAATCTGCTGGCTGACAAATTTAGCTCAGATGTCACCTCCCCATCACCACCACTTCTCCCCCAAGAAATATCCCCCACCACTCCACCACCAATTATCACCAAAGAACACAGGTTGCCACTGAGCTCACTAAAGCTAAAAAACATGGCTTTAGTGTGGTCTGATGATATAACAGATTGCCTCTTAAACAGCTTAAATCAGGACTTACCAGGCCTATTAGGATCTCTGTTTAATCACAGCCTCTGGAATGGCTTTGTCCCAGTAGAGTGGAGGACAGCAACAGTCATCCCTCTGCATAGAGGGGGACCATCTACTGACCTGAGAAATTACAGACTCATAAGTTTGACTAGTCTTATATGTAAGGCCATGGAAAGAAAAATCATGGACCTAATGGATAATGACATAGGAAACCTCCAAACACCGGATCCAACACAATTCAGCTTTTTTAAGGGCAGGTCGTGCATACTGACTCTGGTGGATTTTTTTGAGAATTTTACTAAGGCCATGGATGAAGGTAAAATAGGACATACTGCCTACCTTGACCTGGCCAAGGCATTTAATCCAATTCCCCACTCATGTATTATAAATAAAGTCACAAAACTGGGCATAAATCCCAATGTGACCAGATGGGTAGTCAAGTGGCTCATGGACAGGGCACATGGTTAAAGTGGGTGAATCCAGATCCAGTAAGAGGCCAGTTAATAGTGGTGTGCCACGGGGCTCAGTGCTAGGACCACTCCTGTTCAGAATATACTTCTCTGAAAGCAAGGCTAATATAGAAGGCTCTGGATTACAAAAGTTTGCTGATGACTGCAAGCTGGGGGCAATCATTAAATCCCCCATTGATGTAGATATCCTTCAGGAGGGTCTAAGTCAGACAAATTATTGGTGCCAGAGCCATGCTCTAAAACTAAATGCAATGAAAAATGCATTATCATTCCCTTTGGGAAGTCAAATACCCCTGAAAATTACACCATCAATAGCACAATGCTGAGAGTACACTCAGAAGTGAGAGATCTAGGTACACAGATAGACAGTAGTCTGAACTCTGACCACCATGTGTCCATAGTGGTGAGGAAGTCTTTCTATGTGGCACAACTTATAAGTAAATGTATGGCATCCAGATGAGGATGCCAAGGAAATTATAGTCCCACTGTACTCAGCCCTCATTAGACCAATAATCCAGTACAATGCACCATTTGGCATCTACTTGATTAGACACTTCCAGCAGCTGGAGTGACCTCAGAGGTTCCTCACAAAGAAAATACAGGGTATAAACAATATGTTCTATGTGGATAGACTAAAAGCCCTATCCCTTTACTCTGTCTCTTACTGACTATTAAGGTGTGGCCTATGCCTGACCTACAAGGCACTCACAAATCCAGCCCTGATGGAGTTGCTACACATCTGCAAGTCAAACAGCAGGAGGATCACCTGATCTGGGAATCGAAACTTAGTCACTGACTCAAAAAAAACATGCTGGAGAGACAAATATGTATCTCGGAGATTGCCCCTTCTTTGGAACAGGCTCCTATTCACATTAAGCAGAGCCCTTCTCTGGCCCTCTGCAAACACAGTTTGGGAAATGGATGGGGAATCAGAAAGTCACACCTGGGGTAGTGCCTATGTCATTTATGGACAGTGGCAATCTGTAAGATTCTGAAGGCATAGGAACAAATCCATGCCATCCTCTTGCCCGTAGGGGCAGTATATTGAATAAAAAAACCTTTGAATCTATGTATCTATATCTTTAACCCCTGTTTTGAGAATGAGGGCGGCAAGTTAAGACAGTCACAATCGGGGGTTATTAGTGGGATTCATTTGCCCATATTGATGATGTAGTTATTAAGTTTCAGAGTGCAGTTATTTATTTTTGTTTTTCTTGTGAATCTTGACAGGACCCTAAAGGTATTATAGGTTGTGTATATACATTTTTGATTTTTTTTTACTTTGTATGCATGTATTTTTATATAGATGGAGGACTGATGAATTTTACTGTGTGTTGGGATATTATACACAGTATCCCAAGGTTGCATTGACTATTTTTAGGTGTTTTAAATATTTACCACACAAGAATTTACATATCCTTTATATTTTAAGTGCATGAAATACTTTGCTTTTGGTAAGCTGTACCTTTAAGTTTATTAATTAGTAAAGTGCTGGGATACTATTTAAATGGAGAGAGTTGGGGTTGGTTTTTGTTCTGATGAAGTGCAGTACTAACTTACCTGTTGAAGGACAAAAACACTTAACCAACAATACATTTTCTGGTACTTAGTTACTTGCTTCAAAAGGAAATATTCCCCTACTTGGTGATTGTTGATCTTGCACATCTGTCGACCACCTGTCTGTTGATCTACAGGGTAACGGAGCACTTGCATATATATACATATATATATATATATATATATATATATATATATATATATATATATATATATATATATATATATATATATATATATATATATATATATATATATATATATATATATATATATATATATATATATATATATATATATATATATATATATATATATATATATATATATACACACATATATATATATATATATATATATAAATATATATATTTATATACATACACACATATATATTTATCTACACAAACACACACACACACACACACACACACACACACACACACATAATCAGATAGATAATCATAGAAAATATCATGGAAATCTAACATATAATGTTAGAAGAGCATTAGATACCCTTAAATATGACTCTAGTATTATGATTAGGCTGGCTGATAAGGGTGGACCTATCGTTATAATGGATATGGCCAAATATCTCAAAACTATGGAAACAATGTTAGCAGATGACAATTATTATAAACAGATTGATACCAAGTATGTTGATAAAATTATTGATCGTGTCCAAATTGAAATTCGTAATCTGCACTTGGCCGGTCATATTAATCAAGATTTATATGATTTTTTTAAGGTGGATAATCCTAGGATACCTTGCATCCAAGGGGTCCCCAAAATACATAAAAATCCTTTAGAACCACCCATAAGACCTATAGTTGCCGGCAGAGGTTGGTCTACAGAACCTATATCCTTGTACATAGAGTCCAAGTTAAAAATAGTAGTGGAGAATCATAAACATATATTAAAAGATACTAAACAATTTTTATTTAAATTATATGAATACATGGAAGTTGAAAAGGTTATACCAGATTATTGGCTAGTTACTTTAGATGTTACATCATTATTTACCAGTATTCCTAACTTAGAGGGTACTCACTGTATACGTAGATGCCTCGTACATACACATTCTTTTAGCCTAGCTCAAATTGAAACTATTAGTACACTGTTAGGCCTGATATTGAACAATAATATCTTTACATTTGACAAGCGGACTTATATCCAAAGGGATGGTGTAGGTATGGGCACATTGTGTGCCAATAGCTACGCCAACCTTGTTATGGCCGATTGGGAAGATACACATTTATTCACTTTGGACACATATAGGAAATTTGTTGGGTTTTATGTTTGTTTCGTAGACGATATCGTTCTGATCTGGAAATCAGATGAAGCACAGTTGAATAATTTTATCCAGCAGATCAACTCCCTAACACATTATTTAAAATTTACTATGATAGCTTCTTTAAAACAAGTGGCTTATTTGGATGTTTATATTCAAAAAATCCTTAATGGCTACCTGAATACAGGAGTATATAGAAAAGCATGCCACAGGAGCTCTTATTTACATAGATCTAGCATGCATCCACATTATACTTTTAGAAATGTGGTCAAAGGTCAGGCCATGAGGGTCTCTAGATTGAACCCCACTCAACATGGATACATTAGTGAACTAACTGATCTTAAGAAACAGCTTGTAGGGAGGTCTTACAATATTAGCGAAATAGATAATTGCTTAATGGAACTTGAGCAATATAGAAAAAATCGTGCTTATACATATTTTGCTGATCAGAATGTTAAGCAGAATATAAACCCTAAAAACAGTTATACAAATTCAAGAGTATCACCAGTTATATACTATACACAGGATACAGGAGAGATTAAAACAGCTTATTTGAAATACTGGGATTTACTACAGGTAAACCCGGATATTTTAAAAATTGTAGGGGATGTACCCCATTTTACCTACAAAAACAAGCCAAATTTATATAGGATGCTATGTGGTTCCAATAGAATTGATAAGAAACTTGATCATAGCCATTATTCCGCAAGTACTAGACCCTGTGGAATATGTAATTTCTGCTGTCATACAGATCAATCAGCAAGTTTCATTCATCCAGTAACACAGAAATTATTTAAATTTAATTGTGTAGCTAATTGTGAAACCTCTCATGTTGTCTATCTGGCTGTTTGCCAACTTTGTTCATCATTTTACGTTAGCAAAACGGACAGACGCCTTAGAGAGAGAATTAGGGAGCACTTATATAATATCAGGATATGTTCAGATAATAATGCTTTATCCAAACATGTGGAGAATAGTTCAGCACAGCATTATTTTAAATTTATGGTTATTTGTGTTAATTATCCCACCCTTAGAAGGAGACCTATACGCAACATCACTGAGCAACGTGAGACAGAATGGATTATTAGGCTTAGAGCGGATCACTCACCTGGACTTAATGATCGAGTTCCCATCAGACCAGTACTTAAAGCTAGACCAATAAAAATAAAAATTAAAGCCTAACTTTATATTAGATGCTTATTATTTTATTTAGTAATCTTATTACCCACTTACATATTTATTGTTGGGTATTACATTTAATATTACTATATATAGGCTTCTATTTGCCTTAAGAATTTTTGTTGTATTTATTGATAACATTATATATATATATATATACATATTTTTTTTCATATACATCTTATATAGTATGTTATATATTTTTTTATTATATCTATAATACATATTCAGTTTTTTTATTATGTTATACATACACATACATAATTTCTTATTATATTACATTTTTATTATATTATATTTTGCAGGGGGAGTTCTAGTATATAGTATTTCGCTTGATACGTATATTTATATCTCTATCTTCCTCCTGATATAATGAAGTTGAATTAGTAAGCATTTTTTATCTATTTTTATTTTTTTGATAGAGAAACTGCTTATGTTATTAAGTAGATAACATTGTTACTTGAGATATGATAGGATGTGTTTAACTATATATAGATATATTTTTATCTTTAGAATGTAGCAATGTTGATTTCTAGTATATGCGTCAGTATTGTGCTTATTTTAGAAAGAATAGTTTAGTTTATTTGTATAAACTAGATTGACCCCAGGATTCATGAACCTTGCGCCAGGTGCCCGCATAGCGTCGGCGTTATAAAGCCAAATATGGCCACTGAGCGATTCAGGTATGAAGCAATCCCACGTGCACTACCGGCGTGCGCCGGACTGGTGCCGCCCCCGGCGTAGGTATGCTAATCACACTGTGTGCGATATTGCACCATGCAAATGAAGGCAAATAGCGATCCACGAAGTTGGGCAGGCGTAGCGGAAGGGCACAGCAATGTAAACCAAAAAAAAACGGTTTACATTTAGCCAAACATGACCAAGGAGTAATGGAAGGCTGTCAACGTCAGGTATCATACAGGTGCAATATGCCAATGGCGAAAGGCACCGAGAATTTCCAAAGAAAACATGCCCAAACTGTAAATAATGACATAAATGTTATGTACGCAGAAACCACAGCAGAACCCCCGGATATGTGCACAGAAGGTGCAAAACAATTAAATAATATGAGACTGTCCTAAAAGAGCAGTATAATACACATCAGATGCACAGCCACCACACACCATAGTATGTATGGAAAGCCTCAACCCCAGCGCAAGGGTTGTCAAGGAGTGGTGACAGTGTTCGACGCCGTAACCATGTATTAGCAGTCAATGCCATGCAAATGAGGCAGATAATAGTGAATCGCAAAACCGGCGCCGGTGTAAGGATGGAGCAAACGGCGCAGTGGTAGTACACCGAGGAGTGGCCTACATGGGATACATGTCAATCGCAGAGGGGTGTGCCACTGTAGGAGGAAGCACATTGGAGGCCAGCAAACATGGGCTGTACAATGCACATCACAGCAGCAGGATTGGCGTGTGAGGAAATAGATGCGCTGAGAGTACATAATGCCCGCATAGATGCATGTGCACGAGGATGACTACGTTCCCCAACCCAGTCATGTGACGGCCTCCCCGTCAACAACCACGGATATAGGAAGGTAATGCGGAGAATATGAGGAAATGTGGAAGCAGTGTAATTGGAGCCGTAATGAGCAATCAACACCAATCAATCCAGGAAGGGCAAACGGCGGCAGCTGACAACTCTGCATGCAGACTCCTGCAAAACGGGAAAGGGGAGGCATAGGAATGCAAAGATAGTAGGGGATGTAGTAGAAATGCAAAGAGCAAAGAACCGAAATAGCACAGCCAAGTACAGAGGTAGCATAACGGTGGCGGCAGACAAAATGCATCATATGCCATGTTCCAGCAGGATGCACTGCAGGCAATAGTAGGTGCAACGTGCAGAAACAGTAATGTAAGATGCAAAGCTAAGCCAATGCAGGCAACTGTAATGTAACACTACAGGCAATACCATTGCAGTTGCAACGGTAAAACACCGAAGATAATCCACAGATACGGCTGCACAGACACACCCAATGACATCACCGGGTATACAGCACAACAGTATAAAGTGTGAATGCACACAACACACAGCGCGATTTCCCAAACGCCGCACCGTAGGGTGTAAACACACAGGGAACTTTTAAGATGTATATGTTGGGTGCCGCCGTGGCCGTGATGCATAGGTATGTGTCCCA